>NC_056456.1:17910879-18210879 GCF_018296145.1 Oncorhynchus tshawytscha | reverse complement strand
TATGGATGAGTCATTTTAGCTGGGCTAACCCACTCCTAAACGAAGGCAACCTCTCGGAGAGGCAAAGGGGCATGGAGGAGAGAGAGTGTTCTATCTACCTAGAGTGCATTGCATTTATCAAGCCAAGATCTTTTGTCTGCAGGGGAAAAGAAAGGAGCAAGATGAAAAATGATGTAAGAACAACCCTATGGAGAATCCATTAGCGAGATGCTATCTTTAAAAAGAGTCAAAGAACGGAAATGAGTAAGCCTTTCTGAATTATACCGAGCTGGGATAGAGAGGGAAAGAGGGAAAAATCAGTCACTCATCAGACGATTGGCAGGCAAGATCAAAGATAGCCAAATGTTTTCTTTTCAATGGTGACTCATAATGCTACACAGTGCAGTATAATATTGGTATTTAAATATTCTTCCTGCTTGACAATTCCCTATGCTTATGACTATTGTGATATTAGTGTACTAAATGTACTCTAGTTTTCAGATTTTCCCTTTGGTATTGTGGCCCAAAAAAAAAAGGTTCTTAATGAATTCCCTAATTCTGACCAGAGACTGGGTTCGCGTCGAGGCTCTGTCGTAACAGGGAGGACCGTGGGGCGACGCTAGGCCAAGACGCACAATTGGCCTAGCGTCGTCCGGGTTAGGGAGGGTTTGGCCGGTAGGGATATCCTTGTCTCATCACGCACCAGCAACTCCTGTGGCGGGCCGGGCGCAGTGCACGCTAACCAAGGTTGCCAGGTGCACGGTGTTTCCTCCGACACATTGGTGCGGCTGGCTTCCGGGTTGGATGCGTGCTGTGTTAAGAAGCAGTGCGGCTTGGTTGGGTTGTGTATCGGAGGACGCATGACTTTCAACCTTCGTCTCTCCCGAGCTCGTACGGGAGTTGTAGCGATGAGACAAGATAGTAGCTACTAAACAATTGGATACCACGAAATTGGGGAGAAAAAGGGATAAAATTCACAAAAACAAAAAAAACTTTTAAAAAAGAATGTCTGTCTGCATCACCTTAGTCAGCTATAAATACACACATTAACATGACTGATTAATGGACAACCGCTGCAGTACTGTAGGTCCTGGTCACTTCATAGTGGACTAGAAGTTATTTCAGAACCAAAGCTACTCCAGGGAGAGAGATTATGACTCTCAGATGGTGAAAAATCGAATAAACTATGAAATGAATACTATTGATTGCACAAACTTAGAGAGATCAGAAAGAGTTTGTAGAGGGGCTGGATGTTTCAATGTGTAGTTCATACATGCAGTACCAGTCAAAAGTTTGGACACAGCTACTCATTCAAGGGTTTTTATTTATTATTTATATTTTCTACATTGTAGAATAATAGTGAAAATATCAAAACTATGAAATAACACATATGGAATCATGTAGTAACCAAAAAGGTGTTAAACAAATCTAAATGTATTTTAGATTCTTCAAAGTAGCTACCCTTTGCCTTGTTGACAGCTTTGCACATTCTTGGCATTCTCTCAACCAGCTTCACCTGGAATGCTTTTCCAAGTATTGAAGGAGTTCCCACATACGCTGATCACTTGTTGACAGCTTTTCCTTCACTCTGCGGTCCGACTCATCCCAAACCATCTCAATTGGGTTGAGGTTGGGTGATTGTGGAGGCCAGGTCATCTGATGCAGCACTCCATCACTCTCCTTATTCATCAAATTGCCCTTACACAACCTGAAAGTGTTTAATCCAGATGGGATGGCGTATCGCTGCAGAATGCTGTGGTAGCCATGCTGGTTAAATGTGCCTTGAATTATAAATACATCACAAACAGTTTCACCAGCAAAGCACCCCCACCTCTCTTCCTCCATGCTTCATGGTGGGACCACACATGTGGAGATAATCTGTTCACCTACTCTACGTTTCACAAAGACACTGTCGTTCAAACCAAAAATCTCAAATTTGGACTCATCAGAACAAAGGACAGATTTTCACCGGTCTACTGTCCATTGCTCATGTTTCTTGGCCCAAGCAAGTCTCTTCTCCTTATTGGTGTCCTTTTGTAGTGGTTTCTTTGCCACAATTAGACCATGAATGCCTGATTCACACAGTCGCCTCTGAACAGTAGATGTTGAGATGTGTCACTTGAATTCTGTGAAGCATTTATTTGGGCAGCAATCTGAGGTGCAGTTAACTCTAATGAACTCATCCTCTGCAGCAGAGGGTCTTCCTTTCCTGTGGCGGTCCTCATGAGACCAGTTTCATCATATCGCTTGATGGTTCTGCGACTGCACTTGAAGAAACTTTCAAAGTTCTTGAAATGTTCCGCATTGACTGACCTTCATGTCATAAGGTAATGAAGGACTGTCATCTCTCTTTGCTTATTTGAGCTGTTCTTGAAATAATGTGGACTTGGTCTTTTACCAAATAGGGCTATCTTCTGTATACCACCCCTACCTTGTCACAACACAACTGATTGACTCAAGTGCATTAAGAAGGAAATAAAATCCACTAATGAACTTTTAACAAGGCACAGCTGTTAATTGAAATGCATTCCAGGTGACTGCCTTACTACATGATTCCATGAGTTATTTCATAGTTTTGATGTCTTCACTATTATTCTACAATGTAGAAAATAGTAAAAAATAAAGAAAAACCTTTGAATGAGTAAGTGTGTCCAAACTTTTGACTGGTACTGTACATAATGTACTGTCATACCTCAATTAGTCACAAAATCCCTAGTGTGAGTTTTTAATGGAAGCTGTGTGGCACAATATTTCCCAAATTCTTCCCCATGTGGGCAATTTGGGCTCCAGCCAGTGGGCTTCAGCCCTTCACAATTTGATTGACAGCTAGCAAGATCCACACACAGAGAGATTGCAATGACGTGGTGCACATATCTACACGTATGTGATATAGTACACACTTTACAGGGAACACTTTTGGCTTTGTGCGCTACTTTTAGAACTACTGGTTAAAACATATACAAAAGTACTGTATTATCTCTTTAACCCCCAAGAGTCATTGTCCACACTCAATCCAATGCATCTGCAGTGGAAGGTGACCGACTAACATCGGTGTTTCTCGAAGATGAATATGAAAGCTGAGACTCTCACGAACACGATAGTGTTATCCATTTTGCTCTATGACCTCCACAACGTAGCCCGGAACCAGTTAATCACATGTATGGAAGTAAACATTGAGTGTACAAAACATTAGGAACACCTGCTCTTTCCATGACTGTTGATGTTGACCAGGTGAATTGAGGTGAAAGCTATGATCCCTTATATATGTCACCTATGTTGTGAATTAACTTTCATTAAATCTGATGACTGTTATTTATTTAATCGACTAAAAATGTTTAAATGTTACCCTATTTAACTGATCATGTAACAATGAACTCATTAGGATTTGGGGCACCATGGAAGAGGTTGTTTAAAGAGTTACCATCTCCGAAGTAAACTCTGTGAGGTATAAATCTATTTAATCAATAAACAATCTTATTAATCATCACCTCTTATCATATCATCATCATTCTGAACAGTCATAACCTCATGCATCTGCAAAAACTCCAGCTCATCATTTAGTACGTCACAAATTGTTTTAATTATTTATTTACTAGCTAACTAAATAATAACACAGAATAAACATACACCCCTTACATGAGGCAAAGGTCCCTAGTGGACTGACAAAATATGGTGGCTTGTTACAACATAGATGGAGAGGGAGGGGGGAGAGAGCGAGCGAGAGAGAGAGGGGGAGAGATAGAGAGAGAGAGAAAGGCACACTAATTGTTGAGACATTTCAGAACTATTCCCACAGTAACGTTAAACATATAGTTTGCACACAAACCGCTGCCCGTTTTGATTTTTTCTCCACCTTTATTAAACCAGGTAGGCTAGTTGAGAACAAGTTCTCATTTACGACTGTGACCTGGCCAAGATAAATGTCACGTTCGTTATAAGGATCGGACCAAGGCCCAGCGTGGTATGCGCACATTCTTATTTATTTAAAGAATGAACAATGAACAAACTAACAAAATAACAAAATTAAACGTGAAGCTATACAAACGAGTTCTGACAGGCAACTACACATAGACAAGATCCCACAAAACACAAAGGGGAAATGGCTGCCTCAACGATAAACAACTGTCTCTGATTGAGAACCATATCAGGCCAACATAGAAATACAAAAACCCCTAGACAATACAAAAATTAGCGTACCCACCCTTGTCACACCCTGACCTAACCAAAATATAAAGAAAACAGAAATATCAGGGCGCGACAGTACCCCCCGGAAAAGGTGCGGACTCCCGGCCGCAAACATGAACCTACATTCAGGTGGGTCCGGGTGGGCATCTACCCTCGGTGGCAGCTCCGGTTCTGGACGAAGCTCCCACTCTTTACGCTGATCCCTCCGCCTTTGTAGAACCGGACCGTGGATCATCGCCGGAGGCTTCGGACTGCGGATCACCGCCGGAGCCCCCGGACTGGGAACCGTAGCCGGAGACCCCGGGCTGGGGACCATCGCCGGAGACCCCGGACTGGGGACTGTCGCTGGAGGTTCCGGACTGTGGACCGTCGCTGGAGGTTCCGGACTATGGCCCATCGTTGGAGGTTCCAGACTGTGGACTGTCGGTGGAGGTTCCGGACTGTGGACCGTCGGCAGAGGTTCTGGACTGTGGACCGTCGGCGGAGGTTCTGGACTGTGGACCGTCGGCGGAGGTTCTGGACTGTGGACCGCCAGCGGAGGTTCTGGACTGTGGACCGCCAGCGGAGGTTCCGGACTGTGGCCCGTCGTTGGAGGTTCCGGACTGGGAAATGTCACTGGAAGCTCTGGACTGGGAAATGTCGCCGGAAGCTCTGGACTGGGAACTGTCGCCGGAAGCTCTGGACTGTGGAGGCGCGCTGGAGACCTGATGCGTGGTTCCGGCACTGGTGGTGCCGGGCTGAAGACACACATCTCAGGGCAAGTGCAGGAAGCAGGCACAGGACGTCCTGGACTGTGGAGGCACACTGGAGGCCTGGAGCGTAGAGCTGGCACAATGCTCCCTAGCTGGATGCTCACTTGAGCCCGGCAAGTGTGGGGCACTAGCACAGGACGCACTGGGCTGTGCAGACGCACCGGAGACACAGTACGCAGAGCCGGCGCAGGATATCCTGGTTCAAGGAGGTGTACTGGAGACCAGGAGCGATGAGCCGGCACCATCCGTCCTGGCTGGATGCACATTCTAGCCCGGCAAATGCGAGGAGCTGGAATAGAGCGCACCGGGCTATGAATGTGAACTGGAGACACCGTGCGCATCACTGCATAACACGGTGTCTGACCAGTCACACGCTCCCCACGGTAAGCACGAGGAGTTGGCTCAGGTCTCCAACCTGACTCAGCCAATCTCCCTGTGTGCCCCCCTAAATTGACATCCCCGAAGTCAAGGATCGGTAGGGTAGTCAGTTTTAGTAAAACCTCAGTTTTACTAGGGTATCTTTGGCAGCATGAGTGAAGGACGCTTTGTTGCGAAATAGGAAGCCAATTCTAGATTTAATTTTAGATTGGAGATGCTTAATGTGAGTCTGGAAGGAGAGTTTACATTCTAACCAGACACCTAGGTATTTGTAGTTGTCCACAAGTCAGAACCGTCCAGAGTAGTGATGCTGGACGGGTGGGTAGGTGTGGGCAGTGATCAGTTGAAGAGCATGCATTTAGTTTTGCTTGCATTTAAGAGCAGTTGGAGGCCATTGAAGGAGAGTTGAATGGCATAGAAGCTCATCTGGAGTTTAGTTAACACAGTGTTCAAAGAAGGGACAGAAGTTTACAGAATGGTGCCTTCTGCGTAGAGATGGATCAGAGAATCATTGGCCCGAGGATTGAACCCTGTGGCACCTCCAAAGAGACTGCCAAAAGATGCGGACAACAGGCCCTCCGATTTGACAAACTGAACTCTGTCTGAGAAGTAGTTGGTGAACCAGGCGAGGCAATCATTTGAGAAACCAAGGCTGTTGAGTCTGCCGATAAGAATGTGGTGATTGACAGAGTCGAAAGCCTTGGCCAGGTCGATGTATACAGCTGCACAGTATTGTCTCTTATCGATGGCGTTTATGATATTGTTTAGGACCTTGAGTGTGGCTGAGGTGCACCCATGACCAGCTCGGAAACCAGATTGCATAGAGGAGAAGGTACAGTGGGATTTGAAATGGTCGGTGATCTGTTTGTTACCTTGGCTTTTGAAGACCTTAGAAAGGCAGGGTAGGATATATACAGTGCCTTGCGAAAGTATTCGGCCCCCTTGAACTTTGCGACATTTCAGGCTTCAAACATAAAGATATAAAACTGTATTTTTTTGTGAAGAATCAACAACAAGTGGGACACAATCATGAAGTGGAACGACATTTATTGGATATTTCAAACTTTTTTAACAAATCAAAAACTTTACTTTCAGTGCAGCAAACTCTCTCCAGAAGTTCAGTGAGGATCTCTGAATGATTCGATGTTGACCTAAATGACTAATGATGATAAATACAATCCACCTGTGTGTAATGGTGAAATTACAGAGCGCAAAATTCAAAATACAGAATAATAAATATTTAACTTTCATAAAATCACAAGTGTAATACATCAAAATAAATCTTAACTTAATGTTAATCCAACCGCTGTGTCAGATTTCAAAAATGCTTTACGGCGAAAGCACACTTGTCATACAAAATCATGAAAAACATATTTCAACCAGGCAGGTGCGCCACGAACGTCAGAATAGCAATATAAGAAATGCCTTACCTTTGATGATCTTCTTCTGTTGGCACTCCAAAAGGTCCCAGATACATCACAAATTGTCTTTTTATTCGATAATGTCCTTCTTTATATCCATAAAACTAAGTTTAGCTGGCGCACTTCAGTCAATAACCCACCCAGTTTCCCTCCATCAAAATGCATACAAAATTAATCCCAAACGTTAATAAACTTTTCCAAACAAGTCAAACAACGTTTTTAGTCCAACCTTAGGTACCCTAATACATAAATAAACAATACAATTTAAGACGGAGAATCGTTAGTCTTTACCGGAGAAAAATACCAAAGAACGCGCGCTCTCTTCCACGCGCTTGGAAGCACTACAGCCAAAATGGGAGCCACCTAGAAAAACTAAAATTTTTGGCTAATTTTTCCAAAAACCAGCATGAAACTCTTTCTAAAGACTGTTGACATCTAGTGGAAGCCACAGGAACTGCAATCTTATAATAAAAGTGACAGCCATTGAAAACACTGGTAGGCTGAACTTCTTTTGGGAGGGGGGGGTGGTTTGTCCTCTGGGTTTTGCTTGCCATATCAGTTCTGTTATACTCACAGACATAATTTTAACAGTTTAGTTTTCTATCCAAATCTATCAATTATATGCATATCCTAGCTTCTGGGCCTGAGTAACAGGCAGTCTACTTTGGGTACGCTTTTCATCCGGACGTGAAAATACTGCCCCCTACACAAGAGAGGTTAACTAAGGTGTATTGAGGAGGGCTACAGTGAAACAAGGCAATAATTACTAACCAAAACAGCAATGGACAAGGCATATTGACGTTAGGGAGAGGCATGCATAGCCGAGTGATCATAGGAGTCCAGTGAGTGGCTTCAGGCAGCTAGCGGGCCGGGATTAGCAAGCTAGCAGAAGGGCCTTAGAGGGACGTCACGATGGAAGAAAGACTTGTGGCCCCCTCGTGCTGTTATGTCGGCAGACTTAAAATAAGTATAGTGGCCAAAGAATTTGTCCGGTGGGCCTCTTGAGCTGACAGGACGATGTGCTCTAGATAGCTAGCGGGCCGTGGCTAGCAGGCTAGCGGATGGGCATTCAGGGGACATCGCGACAGAGGAGCTAGTTGAGAAACCCCCTCGGGCAAATTACGTCGGTAGTCCAGTCGTGATGGGTCGGTGGGGGTGCAGGCCAATTGGCAAATTAGGTATTGTAGCCCAAGGAGTGGCTGATGGACCTCTTCGGCTAGCCAAGCAATGGGCCTAGCAGATGGGCCTAGCAATGGCTAACTGACTACTAGCTAGTAGCTAGCTAGCTTTTGATGGGGTTTCCGGTTCTTAAGTATAAAAATAGCAGATCCGTACCACATTGGGTGAGGCGGGTTGCAGGAGAGTATATTCAGTTCGTAGATGGAAAGGGATAAAATATATACAAAATATATACGAAAAAAAAGCAAGGAAAAACAATATTTACATGGGACAGGACGGGACAAGACAAAACACGCGTCCGTCATTCGATTTAACAAGGAAGGTAAATTGCCAAACAAACCTTTTACCAGGTTGATCTATGGATAAGGACCAAATTAATTTGTTTCAACCAATGAGACATTTTTTACTTTTCCACAACCTGTTTTTACTTTTCCACAACCTGTTGACGGGATAGGGTTCCCTTTTGGGAACGACCCCTCCCACGTTCAGCTGGAACGGTGGCGCACGGAATGCAAAAATATTCTTAGAAATATTTAACCTCCACACATTAACAAGTCCAATAGCTCAAATGAAAGATAAACACCTTGTTCATCTAGCCAGCAAGTCAGATTTCTAAAATATTTTACGGCGAATACATAGCACATATTTATGTCAAACCACCACCAAAGACACAGCTAATTTGAATAGCCAAGTTGAACAAAATATGCAATCAACAACCGCAGGATTAAAAGAAAAATAATTCACTAACCTTTTGAAAATCTTCATCAGATGACAGTAATAGGACATGTTACACAGTACATTTATGTTTTTTTCAATAATATGCAATTTATATCCATAAATCTCTGTTTACAATGACGCCATGTTCAAAAAATGCTACTCAAATGTCCGGAGAAATGATGATAGCCAGATAACAAGCAATACACATCATAAACTTTGACTAAATATACATGTTCTACATATAGTTAGAAAGATACACTTCTTCTTAATGCAACCGCTGTGTTACATTTATTTTTAACGTTACAGAGTTCGTTCACTAGGCTATAATATGAGACGGCGCTCAGAAATTAGCATTATGTCTCCTCTATGTTTGAGTCCACATAAACACAAAATTACCACATAAATATTCCCTTACCTTTGATGTTCTTCGATCAGAAACCGTGGAAGGAGTCATACTTACCAAAAACTGCGTTTGGTTTTCAAGTCTGTGTCTTTGGGTTATCAAACGCGACAAATTCCGGCTGAAATGCAGCCAAAATTCTAGTGGATGCGCATCAAAACTTCAAAATTACATATTATATGTCGACTAAACTGGTCAAACTAAGTGCAGAATCAAGCTTTAGGATGTTCTAAACGTGCAAAACAATTATCAGCTCGAACAGATAAACTGACATCGTTTGGTGAAACCTGGAACAAAGAGAGCTCCAGACGCGACGCGCGCAAGAGAGTACATGTATTTTCGCGTGACCCGAAGGTTTTAGCCCGCCAAAGGGTGAGGGAGCACGCGATTCTCACAATGAAACGCCCCATTGAAAAGAGACATCACGCTGAAGAGATAGAAACTGTTCCCAGATCCGTAGCTGGTTGGGAAGGGTGGGGGCGATGACGTCAAAGTTGGCCCAACTTTTCTGATGACAAGAGAGAGTTTGGGAGTTTGGCTGCCCTGAGAGTTCTGCTTTACATACAGACATAATTTGAACGGTTTTAGAAGCTTTAGAGTGTTTTCTATTCAATAATAATTATTATATGCATATATTAGCAATTTTTGACAGATTTTTTTCCTGTTTACTATGGGCACGCAATTCCCCAAAGGGGGCAGTATTCTGCCCTATCTTTAACAGGTTTTAACCTAGATACAGCAACGCTATCACGTTAATTAAAGTTTAATTCCCAGAAGGCCTATACAGGTATGATTAATCATTAACATTGATGAATCAATTACATTTCCTTTTGCAAATTCCTTGACATCCAACTCATGTAGTACAGATTCAGTATTGATGACTCATTAAGGTCTATAAATAGATTAAAATAATTTTTGCAGCTACCAACAACTCAAACCCAAACTTTGAAAAAAAATGTGTGTGTGTATATATATGTGGTACACAAAGGAGTGAAGACAGAAAAGGGTTTCACATTTTGCCTCCGTCAGATGTCACTCAGTCTTCCCCTCTTGGCCATTTGTCACAGAGTAATATGGCTTCTCCTCACCAACAAAGCCAAAGCTTGGCTTCTCCTCTTGGCCTATCGGCCCCAATTTCCCCACAGGATGAAGCCAAACCTCTCCGTGCACATGGCATGGAACGCCTTGATGAAATTGTCAAAAACTTCCACACCTTTGACTCTGTTCAAGGGAAGCTAAACGACACGGAGACATTCTTAGCAGGCATAGAGGACCCCTTGCATGACTACCCGAACGCTACAGGTACTGACAGGCTTTATCTGTTGAAGCGAATGTTGAATAGACACGTGACAAGGTTCATCCGTCTACAACAGCAACGCGTTCAAAACGACTATGTGAAACTTGCCACGTCTTTGAAAATAGAATTCAGTGGTTCTATGACACGCAAACACGACAGCTCACTGACAAACACTGTCAAACAAGCTCGGAATTAACACCCACAAGCATACTGTCATGTGCTTTGTTCAGCTTACTTTGGCCTACTCACTGTAACAGGAATGAACACCCACAAGCATACTGTCATAGGCTTCGTTCAGCTTACTTTGGCCTACTCACTGTAACAGGAATGAACACCCACAAGCATACTGTCATAGGCTTCGTTCAGCTTATTTTGGCCTACTCACTGTAACAGGAATGAAAGAGCTACTACCATTCAAACAAATGTTTCTGTCGAACATGTATCCCAACTTCAATACCTACTAGGGCCCTACAGCCCACATTGATTTGCCAATCTTAGAACTCAAGGAGCTTGCGAGCACAGCTTTTGAGGTATCAAAAGTGAGCCTCGCTAAGGGCCCTGACATCTCGGGTTTGAAGATTGAACGGGAGCACTCACTCTAGTTGATGCCTAAAGGGTGGAGGGTGCATTAACAGGGATAGGAGCGTTGAGAGATGACGCACAACAAAGGTATCTACCACAAAACCCCAATACCAATGACCACCGCGGTCAAAGTAGCTATGAAGTAATTCGCCAGCGAAACGACTACTGCTACAATCAACCTGATCGCTACGTTCCTGCACCCAACCCACACAAAAGGTCAAGGCACAAGGGTAACAAAAGATTCAATGATGATCAGATCATAGATATGCCGGAAAACAGGTCCGCCAAAATGAACTCCGTTAGCAAGTACGTAAACAATCACATCGCACTCGAGACCCTATCCAGGGGACACTGGATCAAGAAAAAAGCCCACGGGCTTTCACGATAGACTCGGATACAAATGTTGCGACGCATAACATCGCAATAGACAATTCCACTCAAACTCTGATGAGTCGTTCTGTTTTAACCACGTTGCCGTTGTGAACATTCACTCTACTTTGTGGGGAATATGAACACAAAACGCAACTCAGAGGCCATACCTGGAAACAGTCCTGGAGGACTGCATAACCTGTGACGCGCTAATTGATTCGGGCTCTACAATATCGCTCATCTCTCAAACATTGTTCAATGATCTCAAAAGGGCTTTGAACCCAACTAAATGTTGGTTACAAACTGAATGATGTGACACTAAGCTTTGAGGTTTCACTCAGACTCCCTTGACTCTCACAATGCGACTCATGTTGAAACTACACTTCCAAGACGTATCGCTTGTTCACCCTGTGTATGTTACCAGCCTCGAAACTGAACATCTGTTACTCGAAACAGACTTGATGGATTATGTGGTCCCACTGATGGATTGGAAACGCAACCAATTGTGGTTACAGGTAACCGTGCCGTCTCCACTGACAACAATGTCTTCTCCTAGTGCTGGCTGCAACACAGTCACCCACAAGGAGTACCTGTCTAAAGTACCCCTTGGGAAAAAGACATTTCGACACCCCTTGGTGATATTACGATATCTTGTCACATTCAATCAGCAGACCTGATTGACTATTCTGTTCATGATTTCAAGCTAGCAGTCTCTGTGAGTGAGCAACTTCCCTCTTCCTTGGAGTCATGCGATACCGTAGCTAAGATGAACTTCTGTTGTCCTTCAGACAGTTCCGCAAGCACTGCGGCCGTCTCAGGAAACAAAGCATCAACGTGGGCTCTGCTTCCGATTATATATTTTCCACTTTGAGAGGGACTGAAACCAATATGACACTAACGGCATCAGTCCCGCCACTGACCCAATGACTCTCACTGGTGAAACAGTGCAATAGCGCAGAAAAATATCCTTGTCTCAGTTAGCAGGTACTCAAAATGGTTGCCACATGTGGAAGTTGTGGTGACTGGCAGGCCACAACAGCCACTGAGTGTTTTGAAGCACAAACACCAGAAGATTTGGTTGAAAGGTTACAGCCAATCTACTAACAACACTGCTGCTGACAACTCGTACAAAGGGTCTAACCTTTCCGTTTGTACCTCGGACACCAGCACCAATTGCTGGTGGGGGGAGGGGGGGTCCTGAGACACAAAAGGGAGGAATACTAGCCCAGACCCATGATGAGCCTCGTCAAGGCCTGTGGGGGGGTTACAAGACTACGTTCAACACCGTACGAGACTGCCCGATCAGGAAACAAATCAAGTTGTAAACTCCCCACGAGAACAAATAGGAGTGGACAAGCCCCTAGACGGGGATAACCTTAGAATACATCTGAGATATCACTGAGGTGTACCACACTGGTCGAAAAAAGTCTCAAAGTCTCATCTACAATACAACTAGTAAAATGCTCTAATCACATGTTCTGGTAGGATAACAGTTCGGAATATATCGGTAGGATAGCTGGTCCCACTACCAATGCCAGCAACAATCAGCCCAGCCACAATCAGTAAGAAGTTTAGAGACGGAACAGTTTGAATTGCCATTGATAACAGTGACAGAGGAGGTATTAGTCACTCAGATTGCAACAAGTTGTTAACATGAATGCCGCTAATAAATATAACCCTCCATTCAGGAGGAAAGTTATTAGAGGTCACGAACCATGATCTCACTGCGTAAGACTGGTTAAGTACTTATTGAGTACTTCCGTTGTGAGGTTTTGTCCTCTGTGGATAACATAGCTATAAAATAGACTCCTTCATACCTATCGCCACTACAATGGTCTTGTAGTAAAACCACTACAGGATCCCTTGGCATATGGCTTGAGGTCGGCACCAATTCTAACTGACACACGGCCATTGACATGGAAATGATCTGATGAAGTCAGACTCATTCTGAACAGGTTGCAGCCTACAAGGATGCTTGCTCTTCTTTCTCCGGCATGTACGCTTGTGTAAGCATAAAATAACATGTAAAAATGAACATTTAATGAGGATTTATACTGGGATCACTTAAGGGTACGAGCAAAATAACAGCCTTGGTAAAGTTGAAAATTGACTCTGAAGCCCCTTTGACTCTACAGCTACAGTGCCAGTCAAAAGTTTGAACACACCTACTCATTCAAGGGTTTTTCTTTATTTTGCTATTTTCTACATTGTAGAATAATGGTGAAGACATCAAAACTATGAAATAACACATATGGAATCATGTAGTTACAAAAAATGTGTTCAACAAATCTAAATATATTTTAGATTTTAGATTCATCAAAGTAGACCCCTTTGCTTTGATGACAGCTTTGCACACTCTTGGTATTCTCTCAACTAACTTCATGAGGTAGTCACCTGGAATACATTTCAATTAAATGGTGTGCCTTGTTAAAAGTTAAGAAGGAATTAAGAAGGATTTGATTTTTTTCTTTCTTAATGTGTTTGAGCCAATCAGTTGTGTTGTGACAAGGTAGGGGTGGTATACAGAAGATAGCCCTACTTGGTAAAAGACAAAGTCCATATAACGACAAGAACAGCTCAAATAAGCAAAGAAAAATGACAGTCCATCATTACTTTATGACATGAAGGTCAGTCAATGCGGAAAATGTCAAGAATTTGGAAAGTTTCTTCAAGTGCAGTCGCAAAAACCATCAAGCGCTATGATGAAACTGGCTCTCATGAGAACCACCACAATAAAGGAAGACCCAGAGTTACCTCTGCTGCAGAGGATGAGTTCATTAGAGTTACCAGACTCAGAAATTGCAGCCCAAATAAATGCTTCACAGAGCTCAAGTAACAGACACATCTCAACATCAACTGTTCAGAGGAGACTGAGTGAATCAGGCCTTCATGGTCGAATTGCTGCAAAGAAACCATTACTAAAGGACACCAAAAATAAGAAGAGACTTGCTTGGGCCAAGAAACACGAGCAATTAACATTAGACCAGTGAAAATCTGTCCTTTGGGGGCGTCGCGAGTGGCGCAGTGGTCTAAGGCTGTGCCACGAGAAATCCAGGCTCTATAGCAGCCGGCCACGACCAGGAGACCCATGGGGTGGCGCACAATTAACCCGGCATCGTCTGGGTTAGGGGAGGTTTTGGCCGGCCCAGGATGTCCTTGTCCCATCACGCTCCAGCGACTCCTGTTGTGGGCCGGGTACATGCATGCTGACACAGTCACCAGGTGTACGGTGTTTCCTCTGAACCATTGGTGCGCCTGGCTTCTGGGTTAAGCGGGCATTGTGTCAAGAAGCAGTGTGGCTTGGCTGGGTCGTGTTACGGAGGATGCACGGCTCTTGACCTTCGCCTCTCCTGAGTCTGTAAGGGAGATGCAGCGATGGGACAAGACTGTAACTACCAATTGGATACCACAAGAATTGGGGCGAAAAAGGGGTAAATATTTTCTCCTTAGGGTCTGATGAGGTCCAAATTTGTCACGCCCTGGTCAAAGTATTTTGTGTTTATCTTTATGTATTTGGTCAGGCCAGGGTGTGGCATGGGGTTTTTGTAATTGTGGTGTGTTTGTCTTGGGGTTTTGGTGGTGGTATTGGGATTGTAGCTTAGTGGGTTGTCTAGCAAGGTCTATGGCTGTCTGGAGTGGTTCTCAATCAGAGGCAGGTGCTTATCGTTGTCTCTGATTGGGAACCATATTTAGGCAGCCATATTCTTTGAGTTTGTCGTGGGTGATTGTCCTTAGTGTCTTACTTGTACTCTCTGTTAGTTTGCACTAGATAGGCTGTTTTCGGTTTTCATTACGTTTATTGTTTTGTAGTGTTTAGTGTTTAGTCGTGTTTACGTTTTGTTTAATAAATATGGATCGCAATCGACACGCTGCAGTTTGGTCCGACTCTCCTTCATCACCACTAGAAAACCGTTACAGAATCACCCACCACCAACGGACCAAGCGGCGTGTCAACAGGCAGGAGCAACAGGAGAAGAGGCAGCAGGAGCAGCAGCAGCTACAGTGGGAGAGGTTGCACCACCTGGAGATATGGACATGGGAGGAGGAATTGGACGGTAAAGGACCCTGGAATCAGCCTGGAGATTATTGTCGCCCCAAAGCCGAGCTGGAGGCAGCAAAAGCAGAGAGGCGGCATTATGAGGAGCTAGCACGGCAGAGCGGATGGAAGCCCGAGAGTCAGCCGGCTCACAGGGAGTATGGCTATGCCAGGTAGGAGACCTGCGCAAACTCCCTGTGCTTACCGGGGGGCTGGAGAGACCGGGCAGGCACCGTGTTATGCTGTGGAGCGCACGGTGTCTCCAGTGCGGGTGCACAGCCCGGTTCGGTATATTCCAGCTCCTCGTATCGGCCGGGCTAGAGTGGGCATCGAGCCAGGTAAGGTTGGGCAGGCTCGGTGCTCAAGAGCTCCAGTGTGCCTGCACGGTCCGGTCTATCCAGTACCACCTCCACACCCCAGCCCTCCGGTAGCAGCTCCCCGCACCAGGCTTCCTGTGCGTGTCCTCGATCCAGTACCACCAGTTCCAGCACCACGCACCAGGCCTTCAGTGTGCCTCGCCTGTTCAGCGCAGCCAGCGTTTTTCTCCTCTCCTGCGCTGCTGGAGTCTCCCGCCTGTTTAGCACAGCCAGAGCCTTTCTCCTCTACAGCGCTGCCGGAGCCTCCCGTCTGTTCAGCGCAGCCAGAGCCTTCCTCCTCTACAGCGCTGCCGGAGCCTCCCGCCTGTTTAGCGCAGCCAGAGCCTTTCTCCTCTCCTGCGCTGCCGGAGTCTCCCGTCTATCTAGCGCTGTTAGAGCTTTCCTCATCTCCAGCGCTGCCGGAGTCTTCCGCCTGTTCAGCGCAGCCAGAGCCTTCCTCCGACACAGCCCTGCAGGAGTCTCCCGCCTGTTCAGCGCAGCCAGAGCTGCCAGTCTGCATGAAGCAGCCAGAGCTGTCAGTCTGCATGGAGCAGTCAGAGCTGTCAGTCTGCATGGAGCAGCCAGAGCTGTCAGTCTACATGAAGCAGCCCGAGCTGCCAGTCTGCATGAAGCAGCCAGTCTACATGGAGCAGCCAGAGCTGTCAGTCCGCATGGAGCAGCCAGAGCTGTCAGTCCGCATGGAGCAGCCAGAGCTGTCAGTCTACATGAAGCAGCCCGAGCTGCCAGTCTGCATGAAGCAGCCAGTCTACATGGAGCAGCCAGAGCTGTCAGTCTGCATGGAGCAGCCAGAGCTGTCAGTCCGCATGGAGCAGCCAGAGCTGTCAGTCTACATGAAGCAGCCCGAGCTGCCAGTCTGCATGAAGCAGTCAGTCTACATGGAGCAGCCAGAGCTGTCAGTCCGCATGGAGCAGCCAGAGCTGTCAGTCTACATGAAGCAGCCCGAGCTGCCAGTCTGCATGAAGCAGCCAGTCTACATGGAGCAGCTAGAGCTGTCAGTCTGCATGAAGCAGCCAGAGATGTCAGTCTGCATAGAGCAGCCAGTCTGCATGGAGCTGCCAGTCTGCATGGAGCTGCCAGTCTGCACGGAGCTGCCAGTCTGCAAGGAGCTGCCAGTCTGCATGGAGCTGTCAGTCTGCACGGAGCTGTCAGTCTGTAAGGAGCTGCCAGTCTGCAAGGAGCTGCCAGTCAGCACGGAGCCGCCAGAGCGGTCAGTCTGTAAGAAGCCGCCAGAGCTGTCAGCCTATATGGAGCAGCTAGTGCCGCCAGTCTGCCCAGCGCCGCCAGTGCCCCCAGTCTGCCCAGCGTCGCCAGTCTGCCCAGCGCCGTCAGTCTGCCCAGCATCGCCAGTCTGCCCAGCATCGCCAGTCGGCCCAGCACCGCCAGTCGGCCCAGCACCGCCAGTCGGCCCAGCACCGCCAGTCTGCCCAGCATCGTCAGTCTGCCCAGCGTCGTCAGTCTGCCCAGCACCGCCAGTCTGCCCAGCGCCGCCAGTCTGCCCAGCGCCGCCAGTCTGCCCAGCATCGCCAGTCTGCCCAGCGCCGCCAGTCTGCCCAGCGCCGCCAGTCTGCCCAGCGCCGCCAGTCTGCCCAGCGCCGCCGGATCTGCCAGTCAGCCAGACTCTTCCAGATCTGCCAGTCAGCCAGACTCTTCCAGATCTGCCAGTCAGCCAGACTCTTCCAGATCTGCCAGTCAACCAGACTCTTCCAGATCTGCCAGTCAACCAGACTCTTCCAGATCTGCCAGTCAACCTGACTCTTCCAGATCTGCCAGTCAACCAGACTCTTCCAGATCTGCCAGTCAACCAGACTCTTCCAGATCTGCCAGTCAGCCAGGATCTGCCAGTCAGCCAGGATCTGCCAGTCAGCCGGGATCTGCTGAAACCACCAGCCAGCCAGGAGCTGGTAGATCTATCTACCTGCCTGAGCTTCCTCTCACTCCTGAGCTTCCTCTCACTCCTGAGCTTCCTCTCACTCCTGAGCTTCCTCTCACTCCTGAGCTTCCTCTCACTCCTGAGCTTCCTCTCACTCCTGAGCTTCCTCTCACTCCTGAGCTTTCCTCACTCCTGAGCTTTCTCTCACTCCCGAGCTTCCCCTCAGTCCCGAGCTGCCTCGGTCCCGAGCTGTCCTTCAGTCCCGATCTGCTCCTCAGTCCAGTGGGGTTCTGGGTGAGGACTACTAGGCCATGGTCGGCGGCGAGAGTGGACTATCCAGGGACGAAGGGAGAGGGGACTAAGACATTAAAGGAGTGGGGTCCACGTCCCGCGCCGGAGCCGCCACCATGGACAGACGCCCACCCGGACCCTCCCTATTGTTTTGAGGTGCGTTCGGGAGTCCGCACCTTAGGGGGGTTCTGTCACGCCCTGGTCAAAGTATTTTGTGTTTATCTTTATGTATTTGGTCAGGCCAGGGTGTGGCATGGGGTTTTTGTAATTGTGGTGTGTTTGTCTTGGGGTTTTGGTGGTGGTATTGGGATTGTAGCTTAGTGGGTTGTCTAGCAAGGTCTATGGCTGTCTGGAGTGGTTCTCAATCAGAGGCAGGTGCTTATCGTTGTCTCTGATTGGGAACCATATTTAGGCAGCCATATTCTTTGAGTTTGTCGTGGGTGATTGTCCTTAGTGTCTTACTTGTACTCTCTGTTAGTTTGCACTAGATAGGCTGTTTTCGGTTTTCATTACATTTATTGTTTTGTAGTGTTTAGTGTTTAGTCGTGTTTACGTTTTGTTTAATAAATATGGATCGCAATCGACACGCTGCAGTTTGGTCCGACTCTCCTTCATCACCACTAGAAAACCGTTACAAAATTTGAGATTTTTGGTTCAAACCGGCGTGTCTTTGTGAGATGCAGAGTAATATTTCAGGAATGTCAGTAATATTTCTAACATAACAATGTGGGGAATGGTCAGTGGGGAACAATAGAAAACGAATGTAATGGTTTTCATTTTGTGACGTCATTAAGAACTGTATGGACAAAATACTGTAACTTGGAAAGTATCTCCCCTTTATCTGTCAGGTTTCCATCCTATACATTGTGTATATAATGAATAAGATAATAAGATAAGTATAAGTATAAGATAATCTATCTCCTATAAACTGTGCATTAGTAAGTAGCCACGCCCTGAGTGAGGTCGGAGAGCGTCACAGAGAGACGAAGCCGGCCCCTTTGGCCAGAGTACATAAATAGCCTTTGTAACGAAATTAATAGACAACGTCTGAAATGGTTGGAACTTTGAACCTCAACACAAGGTGAAGAAAATTAACTCACCTACCAGACCAGGACGTCGCCAGTCTGCAGCTGCACCTGTGAAGTGGTTCAAACTCTGATTATCCACACGAGGTAGAGAAAGGAGAAAACTCCCCTCTCGAAGAAGTTCTGAGGAAACCCCATGACAACCAGACAACATTGTGACCTCGTGGACAATCAGAGCCTTACCCATGAGGAGACCCAACCAAACCCCTTTCCTAGGAGGCTTGGTTCCGACAGAAATAAATGACGAACGAAGGAATTCACATGTAAATACATTAATGATTTCTTACTCCAAACAGGAGGTGGTTCGTGTGCAAAGTAGTATGATTACTGTGAGAGTAGTTTCCAAATGTATCCAAGTGGTGTCTCTTTCTCTCTCTTTCTCTCTACCGGTCCCTCTTTTGGTAAACAATATGTTGTCAGTCCACTAGGGACCTTTGTCTCATGTAAAGGGTGCATGTTTATTCTGTGTTTAATATTTAGTTAGCTAGTAAATAAATTATTAAACAAATTTGTGTAGTCCTGAATCATGAGAATGGCTGGGATTTTTGCAGAGGCAAGGAGCATACAACATTCAGAATGATGATATGATAAGAGGTAAAAGGTGTCTCGTCAGGACGGGGCACCTGTCGACAATTTCCGGTGAAATTGGAGGGCGTGCAATTCAAATAAATAATCGTAAAAATAATGGATATTAAACATCTAGGTACATACAAGTGTCTTATATCGGTTAAAAGCTTAAATTATTTTTAATCTAACTGCATTGTCCAATTTACAATAGGCTTTACAGAGAAAGCATGCCATGCGATAGTTTGAGGACGGTGCCCTACATCAACAGATTTTTCAACCAGCACAGGCTTCATAAAATCACAAATATGGATTACTTTTTGAAAATCTTCCTCTGATTTGCAATCCAAAGGATCCCAGCTACAACCTGCATGGTCGTTTTGTTAGATAAAACCCTTCTTTATATCCCAAAAAGTCTGTTTAGTTGGCGCCATCGATTTGATTTCAACATCCAGACAAAGGAATCCAAAAAGCTACTGCTAAACCTTGTTAAAACAATTTAATCCTCAGGTTCCCTAAAATGTAACTAAACTATAATATTTCATACAGAAAGAAGTATGTTCAATAGAAAAGTAAAAATAGCAAGTGCGCATCCTCTTCGTCGCGCGCCCACAGAAGGATTTTTAAGCCGTGAGACAATTGAGACATGGATTGTGTATGCGTGCCATTCAGAGGTTGAATGGTCAAGACTAAAGATTTAAGTGCCTTTGAAAGGGGTATGGTAGTAGGTGCCAGGCGCATCGGTTTGAGTGTGCCAAGAACTGCAACACTGCTGGGTTTTTCACCCTCAACAGTTTCCTGTGTGTATCAAGAATGGTCCACCACCCAAAGGACATCCAGCCAACTTCACAACTGTGGGAAGCATTGGAGTCAACATGGATCCCTATGGAACGCTTTCGAACGCTTTCATTGTTCTGAGGGCAAAAGGGGTTGCAACTCAATTAGGAAGATGTTCCTAATGTTTTGTACTCTCAGTGTATATGGAAATAGGTTAGTGCCAAAAAAGGGGTTAAATATAATTTCCTACAGATATAGGACAGACAATTTTAAACAAACCTCATTAATTTGTTTTACTATCTGTTTTTCCATGTATGAATTTGTTATTTAATGCATGTCTATGGTCAAATAGCAGTAAGGCCAAATGTAATGTTTCAAATAATTTTGTTATATATTTTTTATACCTAAACTTGTAAACAGAGAATAAGGACTGCCTTGTGGTGAGAACGCATAGAAGCTATTGCATTATTCTGTTTTCCAAAGATGGAGTGGGTGAGAGTTGATGAAACTTGTTTCTCTTTGCACCACATATTGAATTGAATTGCCCCCCTCTCTAAAAGTCACGAGTGCTACCTGAGTGGCTGCTAGGATACAAAAGTCAGGAAATGACTCAGGTCTGTGTACTGCAATGCACAACACAATAATGACATAGCAATGAAATCTTTCTTAGTGGAGACACTATGTGTACCTATTGACTCCTCTCCTTGAGGTGGGGTACAGTAAACTTCAAACTGTTCTGAATGTTTTCTTCGGAGCCGAGAGACCTGAAGATTACTTTGTTGTGTATATTTGTGAGCGGTTCCCATTTTAATCTGACGATAGGGGGTTTTGAGAGAGACTGGCGCCCTTGAAGAGATGTGTTCTGTGCACGGACAATAGTTCACCACTGTGTGACTATAGAACTCAGGTTTCAGACTCCTTTTTATGATTTCATTTCTGGCCCTTTTTTTTTACCTGCCTATACAATTTGTATATATTCTCAAGAGAAAATACATTTATTCAACCATCTAATACTTAACAAAAGGCACATCTCAATATGGTGGTCCAGGTATGCCCTGACATAGGACAGAGTGGGCGGGGATTTCCTCTTTCGTTCTCTATTGCTCCTGCAAGCAAGGGGGAATGCTGATGACAGCTCCTTGAATGGCCTTCTCCTTGAAGTTTTCAGTTGTGCCTAAAAAACACTATTTTGCTCAAAACGCATATCTTTTTTTACCTTTAAATGTGTGTACATTACTGTATTTATACTTGGGCAACAAAAAAAAATTCAACAGGAAATGTTAAAAAGAAAATAGCTGAAGTGCGTCTTTAAAGTCTGTAGGGATGGGTGATGGGATTTCTCCCATGCTCATAATGTTGCCATCGTTTTCATAGTCCCGTCCAACCACCTCAGAATGTCATGTTTAATCAGCAGTATACTTTGTGATGAAGAGGCAGCGCGGTGCTTACCTAAGACAAATGGAGCCTGTTCAACTTCATCCTTCCTCCATGGCTGGAACGGCACCTGAGGCTGTTTTGTCATCTTTTCTTCTGCTGTAAACAATTCTCTCGAGGCTTTTGTTTTTAATGGTAAAGTGAATGACAATCTGCCTGATGCTATGTTTCACACAAACACCTGCTCAGTGACAGGCTTACTGTGACAGTCATATTGCATAACCAATAAAGCCTTACTATCAAACGTATTTACTTCACCATAAACCTGTATTTTTTTGCCATAGCACAATACTTGACGGTGTCATGACTGTCCTGATCAGGTCAGGTTAAAGGAGACCACAACCCTACAGATTATCTCTCAACCCCAACAGAGAAGGAGAGATCTAGGGGTCTGAAGATGTGTGGGTTTTATGACCCCTCACGCCCCTGGTAAATCCCTCAGGCCACAGACAAATGACCCCCCGGGCCACAGACAAATTCCTTTGTCCTGTTACTATGGAGAACCAGCCTCAGAACATTAAACATGAAATAAAGGGACTTTGGAACAATGGTTTCCGTCAGCCACAATGGTGGTCATGTCGATAGATGGAATATGAAAATGTGAAGAGTTTTCCTAGTATATGTTTGATGTTTATATATTCTACGTTGTGTGGAAAATGTCCAAATCAAAGGGAATGTTTTGGTAAAGATGAAATGTTAAGTTAGTTGTCTAAAATTGGATTTGAGTCAAATCTAGACCTTGCCTCATTAACTTGGTACGCCCAGAGAATTGCCCTTACGCCCACTTCTGACCCAGGGGTATAAAACCTGTGAGTATAGAATTTACAGATAAGACTACGTGACCCAAGCTGCAGCCAATGTCTAAAAAGTCAATGAACCCAAAATGCAACGCAGGTTTGAAGACAAAGAAATCTTTTTCTACCCAAGCTACGGATGAGTAGCTGTGTCTAAGCGGGTGAATTCAAGTCGAACCACCTAACCATCTCCCATCGAATCGTGGCATCTACACTGTTTCATTCCAACGCTGTGAGCTCTGAGCTACAGAGTTGTCTGTCCTCAGAAGACCCCTTCCAGAGCAAGGGTAAGGGAACAGACTCCTAAGCCAAAAGGACACTGACATCAGGAGGACGATCAGAGAGGTGCGCCGGAGTAGTGCGTCATCGAGCAGCGTGAACGGTCCCCTGAACAGTCTGCGCACAGAATCCTCGGAGATCTTCCTCGCGTAATTACATCATTATATTCTGACCCATAAGAGCGGCAGTTTGGGGCAAGGCTAGGGTTAGAATAGCATAACTGACAAATTCACCCAAATGTATATTTCTCTCGTGTACTTTCTTTTTACTCTCTCTCTTTGAAATCCCCATTTTAGGTAACATGCCTATAATGTGTTAAGTCTATGTGTATTTTTTATCACCATTTTAGCTTTTTAGTAAATAAATATTGAACTAAGATTGGTGTGGTACGAACTCATTGGTGAGACCCGGGTCCGTGCAGATTCACTGGCTATACGACGTTCAGAACGAGATTGGTAGAGGTAACAGGTTAATTAGCGGCTGTTATTATTCTGATATTCTTTGAGTTAATTTGGGAAATAAAAACTAGTTTTCCCATGGTGCCCCAGGTTAATGAGTTAATAATTGCTTGATTCAGATAATCACGTAATTAGAAACTTTTAATCATTCGATGAACAACAGTCGTCACATTAACTAATACCACTTCACGACAATGGTGAAGCCTTTGTTTGAAAGAGACATTTAAAATGTGGAACTCTTGTAAGCCATTATTGTTAAATTAATCATAAAGTACTTTCATACGAAACCCATGAAAAGATTGCATCGCTGAGTAAAGGAATTAATGAAACTGTCCAATAACCATAGAACTGTATCATAACAATATAATATGCCTTTTGAAAAAAAGTTTGTCAAATGTGTGGATATGCTAATGATGTGCACATCAAACAACAGCAAAAGTGATACAACAGAGATATGCTCTTTGACATGAAGAAAACTTGAAACAAGCATAACACATTGTTTCTGTCTGGTCAACTGATTTATTCATTTATTTTACCACCAAAGTGATTGCATAGCTAAATGTGCCAAGGTTCACAAGAATAATTACCTCTGTAGTCAATCATTTTATAAAAGTTCATAACTATGTCCTAAAAAGTATTCCTATATAGTCAGTATTGCAAAGTACAAATAGTGAAAAACAGAAAGAAAAGACTGAGCTTTCTAACAAACCATCTCTTCCAGTGAATTTCTCCTCCTCTGTTCTACTCTATCCCTGCTATTATTTGAGTTCCCAGTTTCTCCAGAGCACTTTAAGCCCGTTCTGACAAAGTTGCGTCATTTATTTAGAATGCCTTTCCATTTGTCAGGATCCTCGACAGGCAAACATCTGCATGGACATAAATGCTGTAGGACTGAGAGAGAAATAGAGACACACTTCAGTTCCCTCATCAGCAGTGAGAGCTTCATCAAAATGCATGAGGTTAGTAATAGTTTAGACAAAAGGCCATGTTAGTCCCGGACTGACTTACTATACGGGAGCAAAGTGGAGTCAGAAGAATGCCAGGCAACTTTGTTCTCCCGAGTTGTGAAGATGATTATTTTTGATGGTCATTTACTGATTGTGTCAACTTCATTGACAGCCCTGTTTAAATGTTACATTAACCTTAAAAGACTGGATAGGATTTGTACTGTGAATTGAAACAAAAAAAATGTAATTGCTGTGGATATGTACTGCAGTTCTGAAGTCTTCATATTGAGCTTAACCAATGGCATTGCACTTCACTATTTCATTCCATCAATATTTAATGTCTTTAGTCAAAAAGCATCTGTGAATTCAAAGGAAGGCTGTCTGATTAATTTTTAGTTATCGCAGCATTGTAGCAAACCCCATGTGTATTCACCAGCCTCTGCATGCCTTTCTGACACATTGCCCATACATCACCCATGATTACTTCAACAAAGATTTTAAAAAAGACATTGCCTTAGCAGAGAATCTCCCCATTTCTACTGAAATGGAAATAGCAAAGTTTCAAACTGACGAGAGTCGAGTCCCAAGGCAGTGTTTTCCCCTGGTAATGCAGTCACTAGATTTGGTCCACATTCCATCAGAGAGAAAAGAAAAGGAAACTTCTGGGCATGTTAGTAGGATATGGGGGTAGCCTACTAGCTCTTACTTAAACATAGCACTACCAGAATCAATACACATTTAATGTCCCTGCTTCTGCAGGATGGTGTGAACTGAGAACTTTGTCCCCATTTGCTTTGTCTTGTACCCATGCCCAAGAGGAGCAACCATGACGAATGGTAGACACACAAGCAGTAGTCTCATTATGTGGAGATAACATTGACTAAAGTTTAGGGAAGGTTTGTCTTCTTCGAAAATGTAATTTTTTTAAATGAGCGATTAGTAATTAAGAAGGCATCCTAATAGATTACAAGATACGGGGAGTCAAGAGAATGTTTTATTTTTTATTTTATAGAGCCCAGTCATTCCCTAAATTGTGAAGATGATTGTTATGTTGTTCCAACTTCACAATTCCAAAGAATACAGTCCTGTTGGGAGGCTATTTGGCTGTATCTCTTGAAATGTTTTCATTTGAGAATGAGGGACTTATTACCAACACAGTATTATGTGTAAACAGACTTTTGCGCAAACAACTTCATCTTTGCAGTGTCCATTTTCAGGTTTTGCAAACGGCAGTTCTTTAAAAAAAAATTTGTAAACAAACCTCTGTGGCTGGCCACAGATATTTCTGTTAGGACCCTTTCAGCTATTCAGTCCAATCCAACTACAATCTAAGCAAATTAGGTCGACCTGCTATCATAATAACAACCTGCTTTGCAACAACAGTAGTTATCCTGTCAGACGGAGCTGGTGACTGACTGAGATCCTCAGTCTAAATGAGTAGGAGAGAGTGAATTAACACATCCTTATGTTATTTCACAACCCTTTCAACCCTCATTCTCACGCAGGTCTGTGCCAACAAGGATTACTGCCTCATCAAAAAACACTGCAATGCCACTGTATATAAAAAGCCCAGCAACTTTATGTCACATTATTCTCTTTCCCTCTTTCTCCCTTTCTCCTGTCAAAACGTCCAATAGGAAACATCTATTTGATTGATTTCAAACAAAACATTTACTTCCACTCTACGAGACCAAAGTCAATGTCTGTTGGCTCTGGGTGGTGGTGGTAGTGAATACCCAGCAAATCAGGAACATTCGCTAAGATTCCCATTAAGTTCTAGTTAGAATTCTATCTAACATTAGGATGATAACGTTCCAAAAACAAACAACAAAATCCACTTTTTATATTTGTTTTATTACAGAAGGGTAAGGATGAATGAGGATAAATGAAATATCAATCAAATGTATTTATAAAGCCCTTTTTACATCAGCCGATGTCACTCACAAAGTGCTATACAGAAACCCAGCCTAAAACCCCAAACAGCAAGCAATGCAGATGTAGAGGCACGGTGGCTACAAAAAAATGCCTAGAAAGGCAGGAACCTAGGAAGAAACCTAGAGAGGAACCAGGCTCTGAGTGGTGGCTAGTTCTCTTCTTGCTGTGCCGGGTGGAGATTATAACAGTACATGGCCAAGATGTTCATAGATGACCAGCAGGATAAATATTCTAGATATAACAAATATCATTGGTATGTTCTAACATTCACTTCAGTATTGTGCACAACATCTGTATCCACCACCACAAGACATTCCCCAAAAGTTCTCATTCAGTTTCCAGGTAATGCATCAGCACAATGCAGCAGTAAAGTTTTCCCAGCAAACCAAAATTGGTTCTATATCAGGTTGAGAGCACAGTCTGGTAGGAACATTGTGGGGATATGACAAATGATGTTCCCAAAACGGTCCCCTAGTGAGGATGATTCTACAATGTTTCTTTTAGGGTCCCAAAAATATTCACCTGACGTTACAAGAACGTTCTCACAACACATTTAGTCTGTTCTTTATAAGTTCCCCAGGATGTTTCATTAGGTTGTGGTAACATTGTGGGGAGATATATTGTGGGGATATACAATAGATATATTCCCAAAAGACAAACTGTGCAGTTGTGATGACATTCGTACAATGTTTAAAGAAAAGGTTGCACGGGACATTCCCTTCATGTTGTGATAATTAAATTAGTCTGTTTCATAGCATAGTATATTTATTTTAGATTTAACATAATATTCCATTGATGTTCACGCAATATACATTTTACCTTGACTTGGATGTCATTAGAAAATGTTTAGAAAATGTTATATTTAAGTTTTACCTTATATTACAACATTCTCAGCATGCAAATTAAAGCAGATTGGGGAAAAAAACATGTTTCTCTCCAGCTTTAATGGAAATTGTCATTTGAGGACTAGAAATCCTGAAACGACATACTTCTTGAACTGTGTATTTGAGAATGGTGGGAATCCAGCTGCCTTCTGTAAGGTAATCAAATCTCTGAAACAAAACTCCATCCCCTCATTACCACAGCATGTTATGACAGCCTGTGGTCCCTTAATAGATAAGATGGACATTTGTGGTACCTTTAATAACCACTTTGCTTCTGTGGGACACCTATTTGATAAAATACTTGAGTCCTTTACTCACCTCGAGCCAGGTTGCAGAGAACACTACATTCCCAGATACACATTCTTTATTTTAATGTCAACTATCTGATGTCTATGATGTACTAAGGGCCTTACAAAAAAAATCCACTGGGGCTGACTTGCATGATCCCTTTTTTCTGCAGCTTTCTGTCCCACTTATTGTAGAATCATTAACCTATATTTTGTACTTGACAATTGTTACTGGGGTTATCCCGAAGATCTTGAAAATGGCAAAAAGGCGGAGATCCTTCTGACTAGGATAACTATGGTCCAATTTCCAAACTATCTTGCCTTACCAAAGTAGTAGAGTCCCTAGCCAATTCTCAGCTTAGAACTTTAACTTCTCATTCTATTTAATGAGCACCAATCTGGTTTAAGACCTGGACATAGCACTGTTTCAGCGGGTACACTTGTCTTAGATGATGTGCTCTACTGTTTAGACCATAACAATTGTTGTGCTGCCTTTTTCATTGACCTCTCAAAGGTTGACCATTTTTTACTTGTTCAAACGCCTAGATCTGGACAGGTCGCAATCTGTGGTTACTGACGGTATCAAATCTAGTTTCCTCAATATTACGAAAGAGTGCCACAGGAGATGATTTTTGGGCCATGTTCTCTTCACTATTTATAGAAATAATATTGTTCTATCTGTTAAAACCTGTAACATTCAGCTCCTAGCTGATGACTCCGGTGCCACCTCAGTTCAGCAGGCAATTCCTGACCTTCAACATGGTTTTGACTCAATTTTTTTACTGATCTTTAACAAGTGCTAAACGCTAATAAAAACACATTTATGTTGTTCTCTAGGTCTCGCAATATTGACCCTGAGCACTTGAGTATTTGCCCATTGAAGGGAGGCCAAATTGAGCAAGTTCCCCATTATAAGGATTTGGTTAATTGAATTGACGATAAGCTCTCTTTTAAAACAAACATTGAAGAACTGTCAAAAAAGTTGACAATTAAGATTGGATTCTTTTATAGAAATAAATCCTGCCTCACTCAAAATGTTCCTCCAAGAGAAGCTGAAATGTATATTGCTTTAACATCAATGGAATATTTGGTTCATTAAGGTAGCGGGACAACTTCCTGCGCAATTAATATAAATGATCATAAAGTAGAAGGAAGATTGTTCAAGCCACGCTTCTCCCAGTACTTATGGTGATAGTCAACATGCATGTGGCAGCCTCTGTTTTAAAACGTTTAGACTCAGTCAGCACTGCGTTTTATCACCAGGGAAAATTTTCATACGCGTCACTGCATTTTATATATATATATATACTGTACACACACACACTGCACAAAACTCCGTAACATCTCTGAAATTGTTGCATGTTTCGTTTATATTTTTGATCAGCATAGTTCTGTTGGCTGTAGAGTCTGACTACCAGAAGGGCTACTTTTTGAATATAAAGCAGTTCTTCATATCCCCCCACTACAGCTCATGCACTAACTGGAGATCCAGCCATTTTCAGAACTGCTCTCTGGACTGGCTGGCTCTGGCAGTCCCACAGGTCTCCCCTGACCTGGGGAAAAATGTGTTTCGTTTTTATACCCCCAGCTCATGGAATATCCTCCAGGCCACCTTGAAATTAGACTCGCTGGTTTCCATTGGTCAGGTTAGATCAAGTTTAAGGGAGGTGATGTGTGAGTTTTGTTTGTTTTGATGAATCTTGAATGTATTGTATTGAAATGATTTATTGTATGTTCATGTTCACAGGGCTCCCTTGCAAATGAGACCCTGGTCTTAATGTTGAAAGTGAAATAAAAAATACAACAAATGATATGCTGCGTACTTCTGGGCCCATATTTACAAGTTATACAAGCCTTCAGATCATGAAAAATAAGCCAGGGGGTACCATATCAAGCATCTCAAAGTAGGAATTATATTGGGTGCATTGTTTAAAGTTGAACAGTACATTTTTACATGTATTCTTTTTACAGTTAGTCTAAATTCTATTTATAAATCTGGACAAAATAAACACATCCTCCTTTAGTAGAGTATATCTGAGCTTCAATTCCCCCAAAAGTAACATGGTAGAAGTATATGTGGGATTGAATCTGCAATCTCTAGATCTGCAGCAAGATCCTTAAACCTCTGCAACATCGTGGGATAGTAGTGACCTTTTTTCCAGTCAAATATGGTCAATCAGGACACACTTAAAATGTTCCCATCCTCTTCATATGCTGTGTACTTCTAGCACTAGTATATCACCTAAAATACAGCCCTCAAATGTGAATTACCATTGAATCTGGAGAGAGAGAAACAATAATAGGGATGTATTCTAATCTGCTTTAAGGCGCTACAAAATTGCATGCGGAGCATGTGGTAATATTAGGTCAAACTTAAATGTAACATTTTCTAAATGTTCTAGAAATGTTCCTCCAAGAGAAGGTAAAATGTATATTGCTTTAACATCAATGGAATATTTGGTTCATTAAGGTAGCGGGACAACTTCCAGCGCAATTAAAATAACTTAGCATACAAATTTAGGTACATACAAGTGTCTTATACTGATTGAAAGCTTAAAGTCTTGTTAATATAACTGCATTATCCAATTTACAGTAGCCATTACAGCAAAATCATGTCATGCGATTGTTTGAGGACGGTACCCCACGCCAAAATATTTTTCCACCGGCACAGGTTTCATAAATTCACAAATAGCGATTAAACAGTCACTTACTTTTTGAAAATCTTCCTCTGATTTGTCATCCAAAGGGTCCCAGCTATAACATGTAGTGTTGTTTTGTTAGATAAAATCCTTCTTTATATCCCAAAAAGTCAATTTAGTTGGCTCCATCGATTTGAGTAATCCACTCATTCAACATGCAGAGAAAGGAATCTGAAATCCTACCCCTAAACTTTGTTAAAACAAGTCAAAATATGTTTCTATTGACTCCTCAGATACCCTAAAATGTAATCAAACTATAATATTTGTTATGGAAAGAGGTTCAATAGGAACCGATTTTAGCAGGTGCGTCTGGTCTTCATTGTGCGCCCAAAAACGAATTTCCAAGACTGTGTCCTTCTAATAAAATTCATATTTCTTATTTGTTTTGGAAGTTACAAACCTGAGACCTTGAACATAGACTGCTGACACCCTGTGGAAGCCATAGGAATTGCATCCTGTGAGCTAGAATTCAGTATGCCCCTATACTTTCCATTGTAAGAGCATAGGCTCTCTACAACTAAAACATTCAGGTTGGTTGTTCTTTGGATTTTCTCCTACCATATCTATTGTGTTATTGTCTCCTACATTATTTTAACAAATTCTACAAACGTCAAAGTGTTCTCTTTCCAATGGTACCAATTATATGCATATCCTGTCTGAAGGGCCTGAGGAACAGGCAGTTTACTTTGGGCATGTCAGTCAAGCGGAAATTGAGAAAAAAGGACCCTAGCCCAAGATACTACTACTTCAACCATTTTGAGGAGCTGGTGAAAAGACAGTGTTCCTGCAGGTTTATACCGTCGCTGGTCAGAACCCTGGAGTCTATGGGTCTTGTGCCATCTATTCCCAGAGTTTACGTGGTAACCGAGGCTTTCCTACATGAACTGAAGGAGGCGATCTACATACGAGAACATACGAGGAGGCGATCTACACACGAGAAACTCAAATAAATCCGACACACCCTGGTGGACGACAACAAATACAGGGACGCTGTGGTGGCTGATGTGATGACATTCTGGCTCAATAAAACCCAAGAGACCGAGTGACAATACATATTTGTTATTTAGATGTAAAGCAATGGGTAACTATATGCATACGATGTAAGAGAGAATAAATACATTTTTTTATTTTGAGAGAACGTACAAATGTTATGCATCAAATGATTGAAATAAAGTGAACAATGTGTCGTTCTACACAACACACAATACCTGGGCTAATGTAGAGCGTGTGCTAAAAATGGAGCAAATCATGAATCATGTACGACATACGGGCGAGAGTCTACAATGGACACAACTGGCATCCTGTCTTGTGGATGATTGTGAAGAACTAGAAACAACCTGGTCTAAGATTTTACTTTATTTGTTTGAAACACCTTTTAATTGTAACATGTATCATATTTGTTGTTAATCCTGTCTAGGACTGGGGTTCTGCTAGCGGACAGCCAATGAAATTGCAGGGCGCCAAATACAAATCAACAGAAATCTCATAAATCAAATTTCTCAAACATACAAGTATTAAGCACCATTTTAAATATAACATTCTCATTAATACAGCCACAGTGTCTGATTTCAAAAATGCTTTACAGCGAAAGCTCCACAAATGAATATGTTAGGTCACCACCAACTCACAGACAAACCCAGCCATTTTTCCAGCCAAAGAGAGGAGTCAAAAAGCACAAATAGAGATCAAATTAATCACAAACCTTTGATGATCTTCATCAAATGACACTCATAGGACTTCATGTTACACAATACATGTGTGTTTTGTTTGATAAGTTCATATTAATATAAAAAAATCTCAGTATACATTGGCGCGTTATGTTCAGTAGTTCCAAAAACATTCAGTGATTTTGCAGAGAGCCACATCAATTTACAGAAATACTCATTATAAATGTTGATGAAAATTCAAGTGTTATGCATGGAACTTTAGATACACTTCTCCTTAACTGTGTCAGATATCAAAAAAAGTTTACGGTAAAAGCATAATCTGAGAACGGCGCTCAGAGCCCAAACCAGCCAAAAGAAATATCCGCTGTCTTTCGCAGTCAACATTAGTCATAAGTAGCATTATAAATATTCACTTACCTTTGATGATTTTAATCAGAATCCACTCTCAGGAATAGCAGTTCCACAATAAATGTTTATTTTGTTCGACAATGTCCATAATTTATGTCCATTTATGTCCAAATAGCTTCTTTTGTTAGGAATTTGGTGAACAAATCCAAAAGCGCGTTCAGGTCCAGTCGGACCTGAAGTTCAAAAAGTTATTTTACAGGTCGAAGAAACTTGTCAAACTAAGTATAGAATCAATCTTTAGGATGTTTTTATCATATATGTTCAATAATGTTCCAACCGGAGAATTCCATTGTCTGTAGAAATGCAATGGAACGAGAGATACCTCTCATGTGAAATGTGCGTGACTGAGAACGAGGCTGCTGGCAGACCCCTTAGTCAAACAGCTCCAAAACCGGCCCCCCTTCACAGGAGAAGCCTGAAACAACGTTCTAAAAATGGTTGACATCTAGTGGAAGCCTTTGGAAGTGCAAAATAACCCATATCCCACTGTGAATTCGATAGGGGCTGAGTTCAAAAACTACAAACCTCAGATTTCCCACTTCCTGTTTGGATTTTTTCTCAGGTTTTTGCCTGCCATATGAGTTCTGTTATACTCACAGACATCATTCAAACAGTTTTAGAAACTTCAGAGTGTTTTCTATCCAATACAAATAATAGTATGCATATATTAGCATCTGGGACTGAGTCGGAGGCAGTGGCAGTCCAGGCATGGTGGTCAACTCAGCTCCATGGCCGGAGCCTTCTTCGGCGCCGGTGCCTAGTCCGGCTCCTCCCATGGAGTGGGACGGAACACCGTGCCTGGACTGGTCACCAGCGCAGAGGAAGACTCCGGCCTTGGAGAGGGACTGGACGCCGTGCCTGGACTGGACATCGGCGCAGAGGAAGGCTCCTGCCATGGAGCGGGACTGGACGACGTGCCTGGACTGGACATCGGCGCAGAGGAAGGCTCCTGCCCTGGAGCTGGAGGTTCCGGACCGTGGACCGTCTCAGGAGGTTCCGGACCGTGGACCGTCTCAGGAGGTTCCGGACCGTGGACCGTCTCAGGAGGTTCCGGACCGTGGACCGTCTCAGGAGGTTCCGGACCGTGGACCGTCTCAGGAGGTTCCGGACCATGGACCGTCTCAGGAGGTTCCTGACCGTGGACCGTCGTTGGAGGTTCTGGACTGGGAACTGCCGCCTGAAGCTCTGGACTGGGAACCGTCGCCGGACACTCTGGACTGGGAACCGTTGCCGGACACTCTGGACTGGGAACCGTCGCCGGAAGCTCTGGACTGGGAACCGTCGCCGGAAGCTCTGGAAAGGGAACTGTCGCCGGAAGCTCTGGACAGAGAATCGTCGCAGGAAGCCTGGTGCGTGGGGCCGGCACTGGTGGTACCGGACTGGTGACACGCATCTCAGGGCGAGCACGAGGAGCAGGCATAGGACGTACCTGACTGGGAAGGCGCACTTGCGGGAGAGTGCGAGGAGCAGGCACAGGGCATACCGGACTGGGGACACGCACTTCAGGGAGAGTGCGAGGAGGAGGCACAGGACGTACTGGCCTGTGGAGGTGCACTGGAGACCTGGTGCGAGCTAGCACAGATGGTGCCGGAACGATGACACACTCCGCACGGTGAGTGCGGGGAGCTAGCACAGGACGTATTGGGCTGTGGAGGCGCACAGGAGACCAGGTGCGTAGAACCGGCACAAATTGTACCGGAACAATGACACACTCCGCACGGTGAGTGCGGGGAGCTAGCACAGGACGTATTGGGCTGTGGAGGCGCACAGGAGACCAGGTGCGTAGAACCGGCACAAATTGTACCGGAACAATGACACACTTCGCACAGCGAGTGTGGGGAGCTGGCACAGGATGTACTGGGCTGTGTATACACACTGGATAACTGGTGCGTAGAACCGGCACAGATGGTGCCGGAACGATGACACACTACGCACGGTGAGTGAGGGGAGCTAGCACTGGACGCACCGGGCTGTAAAGGCATACTGGAGACCTGGTGCCTGGTGCCGGCACAGATGGTACCGGACAAATGACAAGCTCCTCAGGACAAGTATGGGGAGCTGTCACAGGTGGCATTGGACAGCTAACACACTCCTCAGGGCGAATGCTGTGCATACTATGCCAAACCAACAGCTCTCTCGCTTCACTCTCCTCCAATTTATCCATCAACTCCTCGAAGGTCTCTGACTCACTCCGTTCGCTGTCCTCCAGTTTCTCCCTCTTCTCCCAGACTGGCTCTGGCTCACTGCTCGGCTCCGCCGACCCCAACCCCCCAAAAAAAAAATGGCTGTCTTTTGGGCTTGCGTCAGGGCAGCGAACCCCGGCATCATCGCTGTCCTTCCCTCACCGCTTGTGTCTGCTTCCATGGAAAGCTTTCGTCTCCTGCCATTATCTCTTCCCAAGTCCAGGATGTCCTTACCTCCTGAATATCCTCCCAGGCCCAGGATACCCTGTCCTCCTGTGCACGCTGCTTGGTCCGTGAGTAGTGGGATCTTCTGTCACGTTCGTTGTGGTAATCATACTCAGACCAAGGCGCAGCGTACTTAGAGTTCCACATGTTTATTAAATGAAACTCACAAAACGATAAACAACAAACCAAACATGCAGCAAATGCAGTGCTCCCAGGCAACTACACAAAAACAAGATCCCACAAAACACATTTTTGAAATGGCTTCCTTAAATATGATCCCCAATCAGAGACAACGATAAACAGCTGCCTCTGATTGGGAACCATACCAGGCCAACATAGCAATAAATTCACTAGATCACCCACCCTAGCAAAGCTTCTGTGACATGGTCACTCGTTAAACCACCCAGATAGTTGCTAAGTGGGGGGTTCCAATCACCCTGTTTGCTTACATAGACCCCAGTGTCTGTGTCGTGGTAAAGAACCCGCCTCTGAAGCTGCTCCATGAGGGCGTACAGTGCAAGTCGGCCATAGAAACACTGCTGCAAGAAACACATTTACATTACCTGGGGGTAGAACCCACTTCTTGTTACGTCTCCATTGCAACAGGGCAATATCTTGACTCAAGAATGAAAAATGTGAAATTCCGTATTGGTCCAAAAAAACAAATTCCAAAAATTCTTTGGGGTTCTAATGATTGATGTTGTTAGCATATTGTATCTCTGAGAAAGCTTCCCCCAAAAGGAGTTTAAGTACAATTGACACATTTCTTTTGGTTTTGTTGACCTCTATTCTGTCAGGGTCAAGAAATATGCCTTCTCTGTCGTGATAGTCTTGAATGTACTTGTCTTTGCTCTCTTGATCTGTGAACGATGCAGGATAGCCTGAAGCCATTCGCTTGCATCTCAAGAAGGTCTTTAAAAAGAGTGTCTGATTTCCTGGAAAAGTCTCACACTTCAAAGATTTTGGCCACACAATGACCCATACACCTGTCAGGGCTCTTTCTTGATCTGAGTGATCACAAGGCTTTTCCTAGTTGTTGTTATCATTGCAGGTGCGACAAAGGGGAAAGAAAAGTTTTCCTTGAGGTCCTTTGTAAGGCAACACTGTTATAAACAAACCCCTAGGAGGGTAGACAGTTGTTTTGGGGTAAGTCAAAGTTGCGGTGAATAATTTCAGGATGCCCCATAGGATAGCATGAGGAACTCATTACATGAGGATAAACGGATGTCAAATCTACATATCCTATTGTCTCATCGGGTTGCGCTACATTCCTCAATGTCAAAGCATTGGTACGGCCTCCATACAAGGCCTGTCGTGGTTCCAAGGGTTCTGGTGTGTCAAAGCTGGAAAGGAAGGCTCGAACATGAGGAACAGACTTTTTGAGTGCTCCCACATCACATTCACTTTTAACTCGTAAGTAGCCTGTAAAGATTCCAATTCCCCAAAAGTCTTTTGGGTTAGGACACACATGTCCTGGGGCACAAAGCAAGATTTACAACCGTGGAAGAAACAACCGTTGTACTCAATCACGGTCTCAACACCGTCAATCTGTGTGTATCCATCTACATGATGAGGCCCAAACGCATTCTCACCCCTATTCAAAGCATGTTGAATAAAAATGTCTTTATCCTGGGCCAAGTACTCCAACCATTGAATGGACACACTAGAGTATGACTTGAATTGGTGTCGGTAGTTGTCAGGCGAGGGGATAGCTATAGATGCGGGTAGAAAGTGTGTATGATAGGTTTTCATGCATGCCGATGCAATAGTTGTACAAATCCAGGGGTCAATGCCGGCAACTTTGATGACCTTTTCTCGGAATCTGATATATCCGTCACGAAGTATAACCACATCACTGTCACAGTATGATTCCATCTCTTTATGGAAATCAAAGGTGCTATGTCTTACTGTCTCATACCACGTCATGAATTTCTCTCGCTCTTTGGGAGACATTTGAACACACCCGTACATTTTGGGGCTGGGATAAGATCCGATATAATGTAGATTCTCCTCAGATGTGAAGAAGTGGGGGAACCAGCCTTTCACAGAGTTTTCCAAACCCAAGGCCTCAGGCATTTGAGACAATCTCATGGGTAAGAAACTTAAACTGTCAATGTATCTCTGGTTGAAGGTGGGGTCTACAAAACACAACATTTTACTACCTTGAGCTATGACACTGGGTGCAACGCCTTGCTGTATCAAGGGGTTCAAAAGAAGGTAGGAGTCATAGGTTCCAGAATTGTGCACTATAAACGTGATGTTTCTGTACTGGGGTTTTCTAAAGTGGTTTAGAAAGAGGAGTGCACAATTGGGCCCCTCTGCCAACCACTTATCACCCTTGAAAGTCAGGGTAGATACAAAAATAGGCAAATGAACCCCTGATTGCCGATTTGTCTCAAAATCATAAAAAACATATTTCTCTGAATGTTCATCTTCAGCCAAGGGCTGAATATAACACTCGTGTGGCACTTCTTGAACCACTTCAGCATCTCTGCTTTTCAAAGGCCCTTTACAGATTGGACAATGTATGATTCCACACACATGAGGTTTAGGGCTGTCTATTTTAAGGTTGTAATTGCAATGGCATTTTGGACATTTCTTGTTAATGTCACAACTGCTTACAGATTTACAGGCCTTGGGGTGCCATGTTTCAATTTTGTGTTTTTCGTAACAGTAGGCCGAACGACATGTGCGGTGACAATCCGCACAGGGACTCAAGTTTAAGGGCTGCATCAGACACGTTTTATCCAGAAATTCTGAACAGTTATAACGGCATGAGTGCCCCCCCCATTCGGGTATAGCCTGTATGACAGTCTGGGCACACATATGGTGCGCCTAAAAGCACTGTGATGTTGGTAATAGCACAATAATCTGAGGATGAGGTTGTGGGTTGTTTTGGAATTTCAAGAGAGCTGCATTAGCTCTACTGTGGTACAAAACCACAATCTTGATGTTCAGAAAGTTTTCAAATTTGACTATGTCGGAGAATGCCACCGCATCCTGTATACCTAGACCCACGGCCATTTGGAGCTCTCTAGCCTTGTGTAACGCCACTAGATCCGTACATCCAGGGTTGAGTAAATGTGCTAGGCCTATTGCAAAGCATAGCTTATTACCAGGATTGTGAACGTTTATGAGATATGCCCTTTTATTGCTTATGATTTCTGATTGCATTAGGCTATCTAGTTTCCTTCTCTGACCCCCACCACCCAGGGGTTGACGTATTATTTGCACAACAAGCTCGAGGGTCCTATCGGCTATGACGGATAAATTTGACTGAACAAGTTGCTCCAGCAGGGCTATAAATTGTTCAAGATCTGCTTTGTCATTGGGTAAAATAAGAGATACTGTGTTTTGCATGCTATCTCCACAAATTTCCTACTGTAAGACATCACGAGGTTCGCCATAATCTCTTGCCCTGTCTAACAGTTCGTTCAGAGTATCCAATAGCATCACATAAAAACAGCATAGTCAAAATTCTGATTCAGCCATGTGAAATTGAAAAACTGTTGAATCTCTGTATTGCTGAATTTATTTTGGTACACAACCTGGACACTTCTATCGAAACCATCTCCCTCCTGATTTGAGACAAATTTCCAAATCCTCAAAAACATTGTATTGCATTTCAGACTCTTCGGACATGGGAGTTAATGGCGGGGTCTGTGTGGGGTCCTGTGTAGAAGATCTTATGCTCTCATTCATCTGGATAACTTCTTTAGGACCTGGGGGCAGTATTGAGTAGCTTGGATAATAAGGTGCCCAGAGTAAACTACCTGCTACTCAGAGCCAAAAGCTATAATAAGCATATAATTAGTATATTTGGATAGAAAACACTCCGAAGTTTCTAAAACTGTTTGAATTATGTCTGTGAGTATAACGCTAGCGTCTCACATATCCCACAGAGGCTAATTAACGATATGAGTGCGTCAGGGATCTGGGATAACAGGTTTTCATCGGTCGTCCCAGACTCATTCATAAGATTAATTAATTATATGAGTTCGGCGGGAATCTGGGATAACAGGGTTTCATCTATCGGAATTATGTCTGTTACCCCAGCCTCATTCATCTGGTTAATTAAAGCTCGGTGTTTGGGCAGTATCTGGGATTACGTCTGTTGGCTCATCCATTTGGGTAATTAATGATGTGTGTTCTTGTGGTATTCTGGAAGGATACATGTTACATATAGGTTTTTAGCGCCTGTATTTGCTTTTTTTAATCGGTTTGTTGTTTAACAAATGTGGTATTGTTCGATGCCAGAAGGATAGATCCTGACTGTATCGCCGCTCGAGGAAAGCCACCATTCATTTGTGTTGCAAAACCTTTCTGGAAAGGCTGTGAGAAACCTAGCTTGTTCTATTTCAAGTTTGGGTGTTTCTACAAAAGAATTGGATGAATAAAGAAGGTTGGCCGCTTCACATAACATCAAGTCGTCTACCTCCGAAATGCCATTTAAATCTTTGAAATCATCTGGTTTCGGTGTTTTATTGGGGATGTCCTGTGTGCCGGAATCCTCCACGTGCTCTCGTTGTGTATGGTCTTCTGTGCCGTTATAAGCCGGGGAGGAGTCTGAAAGAAAATGATACATACAAAATAGGTTATTAAACACAAAATATATTTGATAAAAAGTGTCAAATACATTTCAGATATAATACTATATATTAACAATACATAATTAAATTACCTGGGCTTTTTTGATGAGGGCTGTACTGACGAATCACGGAAACCGTGGGCTCTAGACTTTTTTCACCAAGCATTCCAGATTCTGCCGGCCATGTCTCGTTGGAGTCTGAAAAAACATTATTTGTCATTGTTTTAACATATTCAATCATAAAAATGTATAAATAATTATAAAATATGTATAACTAATAACATATATATATAATGGCATCATACCGTGTCCATGTAGCGCCGTTTCTTGAAGCAGTAAGTTTCCGGCCCAGTAACACTTCTGGGGCTGAGGTGATTCTGAGCAATGCACTTGCGCCTGAGTTGTGCGTTTCTTGTTTGGGTCTTGAATAGTGTGGGTGGAGGTTCCCGGGGGATTTGATGAGACGGTTATATCCTCCGTTCTTGCTGTGTTTGAAAAAACGTTCATACAGAACGGGAGAATAGCATCTATTTCATCGTCTCCGCCGTAGTCGTTCAGAGTCCATAATGCAACCGGGTTCCTTCTTTGCAGACTGTCAGCTGTAAACACATAAATAGCTTTTAATATAGGGTGCACACTTTTTGTTTTTAATGTATAAATATTCTTATGGATTTTATTATTGGACTTACGTCGAAAATAGTGTGATGGTGTCACGCCCTGACCTTAGTTATCTTTGTTTTCTTTATTATTTGGTTAGGTCAGGGTGTGACAAGGGTCGTTTGTTTAGTTGTTGTATTGTCTAGGGGTTTTTGTATGTCTAGGGGTTTCCCTAGTCTAGGTGTTTATATGTCTATGGTTGCCTAGATTGGTTCTCAATCAGAGGCAGCTGTTTATCGTTGTCTCTGGTTGAGCACCATATTTAGGTAGCCATATTCCTTGGTTATTTTGTGGGTTGTTATTCTATGTTTATTTGCCTGTTCTGCACTAGCCATATTGCTTCACGGTTCGTTTTGTTGTTTTGTTTACTTCTGTTCAGTGTTCTCTCTTTTATTAAAGAGTTATGTTCGCTTACCACGCTGCACCTTGGTCTCCTCTTTATGACGACCGTGACAGATGGCGACCGGCTGCACATGTTTTGCTCCTGAGAATCCCTTTCTAACGCTGTCAGTTCCCAATCAATTATTCTTGGTAGCAGCTGGGTAAAGGATGGATATCCTACAAACGTTAGATAATATTAACATATATTTATACGATATATATACATTTTAAATTATAAGAATAAGTGCATTTGACATATTACCTAAAAATCGTTGTCCCCCGTTTAAAAAAAAACATAACTCCTGTTTAATAATACAATAATATCAAATTGTAATATCCAAACAATTCCTTGAAAATACCTAACGCCTCCAAATCTAATATATTATTTTCACTAACTCAACTTCAGAAAGCTCCATTAGGACGGATTCACAGATGATCTTTTAGCTGTTCTGGGATGATAACTCCTCTGGGCTGTTGGCCTGGTGTCTGGAGTTGCGCTTTTGCCGTTCGTACAGAATGGATAGTATCTGTTTCACTAGCCTCGCTCCACAGTCGTGTCTCTAAGGAGATATATTCTGTAATGAGCTTACAGAGCGGGGGTGCCGTTTTTCGGTCGGTATGCAAAAATGTTCATATTGTACCCCAGAATGTTTAGAGACCCCAAAACAACAGGACGGTGTCTCGACATATTCTGTCTGCCAGTATTTCCTTTTGATTTCCTACAACCTCAGGGGTAGCAGCTTGGGGGGTGTCCGATGTAAATGTATATACCGGGGTGTGGGGGCCGTTGGTATATGTTCGGATTAGAACTAACATTTGTTTTAAACTGTAGGAGGTTGTCTATTCATGATATTTTCTGCCTGGGTGGTTTGACTTTTTAGCCCCCACATGCTCTGGGGTGGAATAAATACATATTTGAAAGGCATGTGTGGTAATGCATCGAAAGTGCCATGCTCAATTGAAGAGATGCACACAAAATCCTAAACAGCCCCACACACCTTTTTGGTTTCAAATGCCCCATGCAGAGACAAAAACTCCCACCTCCTTTTGTTTTGAAACACACACACATACATGTCCCGCACACACACACACCCACGCGCACGCACACGTCTTTTCCGAAAGCCTTTTTCTCCGGGACAGGCATGTTGATAAAGCGAAAAGCCGGAGCCCCTTCGTTAAAGGTGAGATATAGCATTAATACCCTTTATTTAATTCTAAATCTTTAGTACAAACCTTTTAAAACATGCTATAATTATTTAAACATTTGACTTTTCCTTTATTACAGATAAAGGGCCCGGCTATATGGGTTAGCCCTGACATCCATCCCATCTCCAATTCACCGTCGTCAAGACAGACTCTCTTGCTCGGAGGATATCCCACACACTCTCTGTCAAGGCTCCGTAAGTTTTCACTCCATGGATAGATCAAATGTCTTGCATGTAGACCCTGGGTACGTCTTAAGGATAGAAGTGGCCAGCAAAGTAATTGTTCACGATTTTGGAAAAGACTGTCCAGCTTATTCATCAGGGTTATGAATATAGGGTAATCAATCCATTTAAAGCTAAACACTGGCATAAAAAAGTTGACATCCTTGCAGGCTTTGAAAAATACATATGAACTAATAGATTTAGTCGCATTTGTACTATCATATTGTTCAAATGCTAAAATTGTCACTTTGGAGTCGGGGCTATATGCCATTGAAGAGATCCTTATGGCTTTCAAATCACTGCGACCACACACAAGCTCGTCCAATGCATAGCCTGGCAGGGTTGTACCACTCAGGGCCTGTTCAATTTGACAGAGCGCTAGCTGTATCTTAAGCCATTCTCTCATACGCAGCGCAGGAGAAAAACTCCCGGGTTTTGCATGATAAAGGGGTTTGGGACCGCTGTCTGTGAAAATCTTCACAGTTGAATCCTCAGGTTGGAATATGAAAGCCATATGTCCATCACTCGTATCCCAAACTCCTTTAAAACATTCAGGGGCATCATACAAAATGTCCTCGATGCTTTTATCATTGGGTTCGTGACAAGAGATGCATAGCACCCCGAGAATTGGCCCAGGAGACATAATTTTCTGGGTCTTATTTATAATGCATCTGCCACCAACACAATCCCCTCCCCGGACATTCCTGCTTCATAGACAACAACCCTAAGGGCAATAAAATAGGGGGGTGTGGGGCCATCCTCTTTGACATGTTCAAACTCATCCCCCCCAGTTCAACGAGGTCCCTACACATCAATGATCATGACAACTTCAAAGGAATAGATGCAATATAGACATAAATTAACTCACACTCTAACACCTGACAACAGGAACAGGATGCCCTTATATGGGCATAACCACGTGACATCTTCCCGCCAGGATGACCTGACCGGATGCCCATATGTGGACATGTACGCGTCATCCGGACATAGGGTCATAAATCAAACGTTTGACGCGCCGTCTATTTTATTCTCTCTGCCATCATTCATATATAACTGACTATGGATCAGCTTTTAATTTTATGTACACTTCACATATTACATCCCTTAATAGACCTACAAAACTCATGACAAAATGTAAACAGTGATCAGGAAAAATAATATTTCGGAAAAACATACGGAATGTTAACTGAAGCACCATTCGTGCTCTTCTAATGTGCCCTTTCTTTCCTACAATGGAGGCCAAAAGGCTTTGCACAAAGTGCTGCTATTTAAATCAATACATCCCTCATTACAGAATAATGAATATTTCATCACAAAGACTATTACTTCAACTGAATAATTTAGTTGTGTTATATTAGTCAGGGATAGGGAGGGTTCAGCGTTACCCCTGGTCCCGGCCTGGACCCTCCGTTCTAGACCCACTGACACATCATTAAGGTCTTTAAACCAACTGAAAGGTTCTGGAATGGGGTTCATGGCCTGTCAGTTTGCAAATGCCATGTGGGGTCACAGTTCAGTCCTATGACTGGTGAACTGGATCCACACATCCAATTAGTGATGATACACACGACTTTATAAGCATTTTTCGTTATTATAATGAGCCACTTGCCTGGGTCAAATTCCCTGGTGGATGAATAGCTTTTGAGCTCATTCTGAAAATCATAAACCCTAGTCACCTCATAATTATATACGTCAGGCTGTTACTCAAAGAGTTGTGAAGAACCAATAGAACCAAGGGACAATATGGGGTACATTCAGCAATGAAAATAACCCACTATAACGGTTTGTGATCTGACCGATGTTAAAAGGACAAGCAAATTCAATGACATTTAATTGGGGTATATCAAGTGATGGTGCTTTCACCATCCAGGTGACAGACAGATAAATGTGCTTCACCCTTTATGAACACAACCACAGTGGAGATAAGAATATTCTTTAGCACAGAGCTGTGCTTTGGTTTAAATGAAACTAGTGCGATTCCGCCATTCCTGTAAGATTATGGAAATGTCAGCTACTCCCCTGTCTCTCATCTCTCAATGGGTAGCAGTAGAATGAGTGACACTAAAGGCACAGTGGGATAAGGACATGTCACCGCAAGCAAAGAGATATGGTGATTGTGATGAGTGCCTATTTCAATCAGATCTCTACTCATCCTCACTCTTTCAGTTAATCTGACTGACAATATAATTTGGTAATGTTTTCCATTAGCGATGTACTTTTCAGGCACAAAGAGGTATAATGAGACGTCACATGTACACACTGACAGTCACGTCAACTTTCCTTTCTTCCTTCAAAATGAAGCAATATTTTAATGACTGTTCCACAACTGTATGAAAGATTGACATTTTAGCCATACATACGGTATGAGAAGCTAACCCTATCCTTACCAGATGCATCAACATTTAATTACTGTACTCTATTTTCTACAAATTCTATAGGGCTTGTGTCTTTAGTTTTAGTAGACACTGAAGACATCCACAGATCACCACAATCCATAACCGTCGCCTTCCCACCCCGCCATGGTGACAGTCAGCAGGACTGAGACTGTTACTTACACTCTGGCGATGACCCAGCCATTTTCTCTCCAACAGACTGATCTCACAGGACTCAGGGACCACATTGATAAGATACTAGTGTAGTGGTTGACTTCTCTCATCTCTGCACCACATCCAACTCTCTAGCTACATCCTAAATGACACCGTATTCCTTATATGTAGTGCACTACTTTTTACTAGGGTACAGACTGACCTCAGAGCCATACAAAACATACTATTTCTGAGCACCTGCAAGACCTATGATAACTACTTATCTACTTAACTACTAACCATCTTAAATAAACATGCCCCATTCAAGAAATTTAGAACCAGGAACAGATATAGCCCTTGGTTCTCCCCAGACCTGACTGCCCTTAACCAACACAAAAACATCCTATGGCGTTCTGCATTAGCCTCGAACAGCCCCCGTGATATGCAGCTGTTCAGGGAAGCTAGAAACCATTATACACAGGCAGTTAGAAAAGCCAAGGCTAGCTTTTTCAAGCAGAAATTTCCTTCCTGCAACACTAACTCAAAAAAGTTCTGGGACACTGTAAAGTCCATGGAGAATAAGAACACCTCCTCCCAGCTGCCCACTGCACTGAAGATAGGAAACACTGTCACCACTGATAAATCCACCATAATTGATCATTTCAATAAGCATTTTTCTACGGCTGGCCATGCTTTCCACCTGGCTACTCCTACCCCGGTCAACAGCACTGCACCCCCAACAGCAACTCGCCCAAGCCTTCCCCATTTCTCCTTCTCCCAAATCCATTCAGCTGATGTTCTGAAAGAGCTGCAAAATCTGGACCCCTACAAATCAGCCGGGCTAGACAATCTGGACCCTTTCTTTCTAAAATTATCTGCCGAAATTGTTGCCACCCCTATTACTAGCCTGTTCAACCTCTCTTTCGTGTCGTCTGAGATTCCCAAAGATTGGAAAGCAGCTGCGGTCATCCCCCTCTTCAAAGGGGGGACACTCTTGACCCAAACTGCTACAGACCTATATCTATCCTACCGTGCCTTTCTAAGGTCTTCGAAAGCCAAGTCAACAAACAGATTACCGACCATTTCGAATCTCACCATACCTTCTCTGCTATGCAATCTGGTTTCAGAGCTGGTCATGGGTGCACCTCAGCCACGCTCAAGGTCCTAAACGATATCTTAACCGCCATCGATAAGAAACATTACTGTGCAGCCGTATTCATTGATCTGGCCAAGGCTTTCGACTCTGTCAATCACCACATCCTCATCGGCAGACTCGACAGCCTTGGTTTCTCAAATGATTGACTCGCCTGGTTCACCAACTACTTCTCTGATAGAGTTCAGTGTGTCAAATCGGAGGGTCTGCTGTCCGGACCTCTGGCAGTCTCTATGGGGTGCCACAGGGTTCAATTCTTGGACCGACTCTCTTCTCTGTATACATCAATGAGGTCGCTCTTGCTGCTGGTGAGTCTCTGATCCACCTCTACGCAGACGACACCATTCTGTATACTTCCGGCCCTTCTTTGGACACTGTGTTAACAACCCTCCAGGCAAGCTTCAATGCCATACAACTCTCCTTCCGTGGCCTCCAATTGCTCTTAAATACAAGTAAAACTAAATGCATGCTCTTCAACCGATCGCTACCTGCACCTAACCGCCTGTCCAACATCACTACTCTGGACGGCTCTGACTTAGAATACGTGGACAACTACAAATACTTAGGTGTCTGGTTAGACTGTACACTCTCCTTCCAGACCCATATCAAACATCTCCAAGCCAAAGTTAAATCTAGAATTGGCTTCCTATTTCGCAACAAAGCATCCTTCACTCATGCTGCCAAACATACCCTTGTAAAACTGACCATCCTACCAATCCTCGACTTTGGCGATGTCATTTACAAAATAGCCTCCAATACCCTACTCAACAAATTGGATGCAGTCTATCACAGTGCAATCCGTTTTGTCACCAAAGCCCCATATACTACCCACCATTGCGACCTGTACGCTCTCGTTGGCTGGCCCTCGCTTCATACTCGTCGCCAAACCCACTGGCTCCATGTCATCTACAAAACCCTGCTAGGTAAAGTCCCCCCTTATCTCAGCTCGCTGGTCACCATAGCATCTCCCACCTGTAGCACACGCTCCAGCAGGTATATCTCTCTAGTCACCCCCAAAACCAATTATTTCTTTGGCCGCCTCTCCTTCCAGTTCTCTGCTGCCAATGACTGGAACGAACTACAAAAATCTCTGAAACTGGAAACACTTATCTCCCTCACTAGCTTTAAGCACCAACTGTCAGAGCAGCTCACAGATTACTGCACCTGTACATAGCCCACCTATAATTTAGCCCAAACAACTACCTCTTTCCCAACTGTATTTAATTTTTATTTATTTATTTATTTTGCTCCTTTGCACCCCATTATTTTTATTTCTACTTTGCACATTCTTCCATTGCAAAACTACCATTCCAGTGTTTTACTTGCTATATTGTATTTACTTTGCCACCATGGCCTTTTTTGCCTTTACCTCCCTTCTCACCTCATTTGCTCACATTGTATATAGACTTGTTTATACTGTATTATTGACTGTATGTTTGTTTTACTCCATGTGTAACTCTGTGTCGTTGTATCTGTCGAACTGCTTTGCTTTATCTTGGCCAGGTCGCAATTGTAAATGAGAACTTGTTCTCAACTTGCCTACCTGGTTAAATAAAGGTAAAATAAAATAAAATAAAATAAATAAATAAAATAAAACTTATGGTTTAGTTGATTTAGACAGAAAAAGTAGGGCGTTGGTCGGGGAGGATGGATCGGCGTAATCCGGGACCTTCTAGCAATCCATAGGTTGCATGTTCAAGTTGCTTTGGGGACAACTGTAGCATTTTTCCCTAACCCTTATTGTAAACCTAACCCAATTTAACTAACCTGCTACATAAATTCACCTAACTTTTGTAATTTTAGTTTGCCTAACCTTTCACATAATTTATCCTTACCTTGTCGTTAGTTCACTTTACCACCAACGTAAAATTTCCACATAATGCGCCTTTGTTGTTACATGCAACCTGGTCTCAGAGAAAGATGTATGGTAGTATATGTCCCTCAAGAAATATGTTAAGTGGCTTCATCCATATCTGATTGTACAACCGGGAATGACGTATAATACTATAAGTCCTCCAATGATATTGTATGATATTTCAATCATAATGTAACAAAACATATCATACTAAATGGGCACCACGTTGAAAAGTAGTGCCATTCGGGACACACACTCTGGCTGCCTTGGTGCCACTATCTCATACTGCAGTTCCTTGCCCACCAGAAAACCCAAGAATGATCCATACCTGTTACGTTCCCCAGCAAACCCCAGAACGGGGAACTAACAAAGAGTCACTGACCAACAACCAAAATTAAACAGGTGGGGTTTTAGGAGTGATTCTGAAAGACACTCATGGGGGTGTCCACTGAAAGTTGACTAGCAACAACAACTGCAACCTAAAAGACACTCACCATGAGCACCCACTCAATTTGCACAAGAAGAGGCAAACAAAATAAAAACATACACCAAACTTAAAGACAGGAGGCAAACTGGGGTGGCAGGTAACCTAGTGGGTAGAGTGTTGGACTAGTAACCGAGCGGTTGCAAGATCAAATCCCAGAACTTTAGGTTAAGGTTAAAAAGAATCTGTCGTTCTGCCCCTGAACAAGGCAGTTAACCCACTGTTCCTAGGCCGTCATTGAAAAGAAGAATTTGTTCTTAACTGACTTGCCTCGTTAAATAACATAAATAAATACAACAACAAAAAAGGTGGTGCAAAATCAGATAAAGGATTGTTTGTCTATCAATCAAACTATGCCACGCCAACTAATGGCGTTGACCCTCCACATCTCTCAAGGCACTGGGCTAGCCACTCTTAAATATCATCTGGGCTAGCACAGGTGAAACACCTTACCACTACCAAGATGGTATCCAGCACAGGTGTACCACATACTGACCAACAAGCATAAATGCAAAAAACAAAACCTGTAACAATACCCCCTATAAGTATAAAACTATTTCCTTTACAAATAGTTTGCAGGGGGAGAAATGAGAGAGAGGCCCCAGGCCCCATGCTGTTCATTATGCTTGGTTTGTTGTGAGAGCATTAGCAAACATATTATAGCTGCATAGACCACCCAGCCACGCAAATATACAATAACAGGTAAATCATTATAATAGTGTTATTAACACATACTCAAGTGACGAGAAGAAAATGATGATGTCCATAAATGTACCTAACTCCATTTATGGCAGTGTTAAAATATCCAAGGGATTTTATCTGCAACACTAAGCAGTGCTCATGGTGTGATGGTCACATGTGATGAGGCCAGATCTGACTGAAGTTAAAGTAGAGAGTGTGTAGCCTAATTATTTTGTTGTTGTTTACCGATTCCGTTCTTGTGTGGGGTCTAATCAAAAGAACTCTCGTCTGGGGTTTGTGTAATGATCAATCATATCAAATGGGAGAGAGCGATGTAGTGATAGAGAGATACACTATCCCCAGGGGGGACTGCCTGCCTGGCTAACTGGCTGTGTTTGAGGAAAACTATAGATTTACCATGTGAGGCTTTTGCATGTTTGAGCTGTTCAGTATACCCCCGGTTTATGTCAGTCAAGCTCTTAAAGGCCAAGTGCAGTCACAAACGTGATTTTCCTGAGTTTTATATATATACCACATGACTAAAAGTATGTGGACACCTGCTCATCTCATTACAAAATCATGGGCATTAATATGGAGTTGGTCCCCTATTTGCTGCTATTACAGCCTCTTCTGCTAAGGCTTTCCACTAGATGTTGGAACATTGCTGTGGGAACTTGCTTCCATTCAGCCACAAGAGCATTAGTGAGGTGGGCACTGATGTTGGGCGATTACTGTGCTGTACTGTTTACTAGATAGCGGTAAATTTCCACGTGTCGCTTAGGCCGCCCATTGTGACTCGCTTGTGGGCGTGCTGGCAGCATATAGTAGCATGTTCGATTGTGCGTCAAGAATTCAGCATAGCAAGTTTGTATGAAGGTCTGGTTATTAAATGGGTACATAGTTCAACTGTAATATCCTCTAAAACGCTCTGGTGACAAACAAACTTTGCTGCCCTGTTTCCAATTGTCCACATGGCTGGGAGAACCAATTCAAGTAAGTAAACATATTATGATATTTTTTTAAAGACAATGCATTGTTAGCTAACTAGCTACAGTGCAGGCTATCTCAAATGAGCTAGCTAGTTGGCTAGTTAGCTATCTAGCCAACTTTACATACTGTATCAATAGGTAGCTGGTGATATTTAATTCACTTAGCTTGCTAATATGAAGTTAACTAGCTATCTTGATGTATTTATCACTGTAAAAAAAACTCCAAATGCATTTGTTGGTAGCTAACTAACATCCATGGAGGAGGGTGAAAGGATAGCAGCCCCAACTGACAAAGTGAGAGTGTAGGCTATTCTGGACAGGGCAGGTACTTTTGTGTAGGTCCTGTCCCTAGAAGTGAGGACAGAGAAAATAGTAATATGATATTCTGTGCGGTGTAATTTGACCATAATGAAGTTATGAGAGGTTTTCTGTCCTCAGATAAAGAGAGCTATGAAAGCCTGTCGACATATGAAGAGCAGTGGTTCTCAGTCCTGGTCCTGGGGACTCAAAGGTGTGCACATTTTTGTTTTTGCCTTAGCACTGCACAGCTGATCACACGGACGACTGTGTGATCACACTTTCCGTAGCCGACGTGAATAAGACCATTAACTTCTTATGGCTGGGGGGCAGTATTGAGTAGCTTGGATGAATAAGTTGCCCAAGGTAAACGGCCTGCTCCTCAGTGTCAGTTGCTAATATATGCATATTATTATTAGTATTGGATAGAAAACACTCTAAAGTTTCTAAAACTGTTTGAATGATGTCTGTGAGTATAACATAACTCATATGGCAGGCAAATTCCTGAGGAGAAATCAAAAAAGGTAGTGAGAAATCTAAGCTTTGTTAGTATTCACCAGAGTCCCCAATGAAATCCCTTTGAGATATTAATGATGTTGCACTGCCTAGGGGTTCAATAGATGTCAACCATCTATAGAAATTTGAATGAGACTTCTACGGTGTTGTGGGAGTGAATGAGAGCAGAATCTATCAGGTGTCTGCCATGTCTGTACGCTTATTCCTCATGGTATCCACTTGCGTTCCATTGCCCATCAAGACACAAAGGAATACTCTGGTTGGAACTTAATTGAAGCGATATGTTAAAAACATCCTAATGATTGATTCTGTACTTAGTTTGAAATGTTTCTTCGACCTGTAATATAACTTTTTGAAGTTTTTGTCCGATGTAACGCTGACCAGAATGAGCTTTTGGATATGTATACCAAATGCGCTAACAAAAGAAGGTATTTGGACATAAATAACGGACCTTATCGAACAAAACAAACATTTATTGTGGACATGGGATTCCTGGAAAGCTTTCTGATGTAGATCATCAAAGGTAAGGTAATATTTATCATGTAATTTCTTGTTTATGTTGACGCCATCATTGCAGCTATTGTGACTTTTTCTTCTGAGCGCCGTTTCAGATTATTGCATGGGTTTCTTTTTCCGTATTTAAAAAAAAAATCTGACACAGCGGGTGCATTAAGGAGAGGTATATCTATAATTCCATGTGTATAACTTGTATTATCATCTACATTTATGATGATTATTTCTGTTGAATGATGTGGCTATGCAAAATCACTGGATGTTTTTGGAACTAGTGAATGTAACGCGCCATTGTAAACTCATATTTTGATAAATATGAACTTTATCAAACAAAACATACATGTATTGTGTAACATGAAGTCCTATGAGTGTCATCTGATGAAGATGATCAAAGGTTAGGGAGTAATTTTATCTCTATTTGTGGTTTTTGTGACTCTGGCTGGAAAATCTTTGGCTGTTTGTGGTGCTTTTGCTGTATTTTGAAATCGGGCACTGTGGTGGGATTAACAACAAGATTAGCTTTAAAATGGTATGAGATACATGTATGTTTGAGGAATTTTAATTATGAGATTTTTGATGTTTTGAATTTGGCGCCCTGCACATTCACTGGCTGTTGTCATATCGCTCCCGTTAACGGGATTGCAGCCATAAGCAGTTTTAAACAGGTCAACATACACAAGGCTGAGGGGCCAGACGGATAACCAGGACGTGTGCTCCGGGCATGTGCTGACCAACTGGCAGGTGTCTTCACTGACATTTTCAACATGTCCCCGATTGAGTCTGTAATACCAACATGTTTCAAGCAGACCACCATAGTCCCTGTGCCCAAGAACACAAAGGCAATCTGCCTAAATGACTACAGATCCGTAGCACTCACGTCTGTATCCATGAAGTGCTTTGAAAGGTTGGTAATGGCTCACATCAACACCATTATCCCAGGAACTTTAGACCCACTCCAATTTGCATACCGCCCAAACAGATCCACAGATGATGCAATCTCTATTGCACTCCACACTGCCCTTTCCCACCTGGACAAAAGTAACACTTATGTGAGAATTCTATTCATTGACTACAGCTCAGCGTTCAACACCATAGTTCCCTCAAAGCTCATCATTAAGCTATGGACCCTGGCACTAAACACCTCCCTCTGCAACTGGATCCTGGACTTCCTGATGGGCTGCCCCCAGGTGGTGAGGGTAGGTAGCAATATATCTGCCACGCTGATCTTCAACACTGGAGTTCCCAGGGGTGCGAGCTCAGTCCCTTCCTGTACTCCCTGTTCAGCCACGACTTCATGGCCAGGCACGACTCCAACACCATCATTAAGTTTGCAGATGACAGTGGTAGGCCTGATCACCGACAACGACGAGACGGCCTATAGGGAGGAGGTCAGAGACCTGGCTGGGTGGTGCCAGAATAACTACCCTCAATGTAACCAAGACTAAGGAGATGATTGTGGAGTACAGGAAATGGAGGACCGAGGACGCCCCCATTCACATTGATGGGCCTGAAGTGGAGGAGGTTGAGAGCTTCAAGTTCCTTAGTGTCCACATCAACAACAAACTACAATGGTCCAAACACACCAAGACAGTCATGAAGAGGGCACGAAAAAGCCTACTCCCCCTCAGGAAACTAAAAAGATTTGGCATGGGTCCTGAGATCCTCAAAAGGTTCTACAGCTGCAACATCGAGAGCCTCCTGACTGGTTGCATCACTGCCTGGTACGCAATTGCTCGGCCTCTGACCGCAAGGCACTAGAGGGTAGTGTGTGCGACCCAGTACATCACTGGGGCTAAGCTGCCTGCCATCCAGGACCTCTACACCAGGCGGTGTCAGAGGAAGGCCCTAAAAATTGTCAAAGACCCCAGCCACCCCAGTCAGAGACTGTTCTCTACTACCGCATGGCAAGCGGTACCGGAGTGCCAAGTCTAGGACAAAAAGTATTCTCAACAGTTTTTACCCCCAAGCCATAAATACTCCTGAACAGGTAATCAAATGGCTACCCGCATCTATCATGCATCTATCAATCCAATGTTATCATGATTTGTTATAAGGGTTATTATACTTTAGTAATCCACAATGACCTGGTGATGTAAAAGTCTAATAATTACATTGTCTTCCATATTCCTACCTTGTAACTGGAGATTCCTTCAAAACGATTGCCTACATTTAACGTGTAGGGCACAGCAAGGTTGGGTGACCTGGGCCACCTGGGACTGCCTTCTGGAGGAATTCATGTGTGAAGGCTACCTGTGTCCTGCATAACTTCATGAGGATGGACACGAGGACCAGGAGGGGACCTGCAACTCGCCGCCGGGTGCCAGGGGAGAAGTCTGCTGCTCAGCAGGATGTTTCAAGGATGGGGTCCAACAACGCAGCAAGAGAGGCAATCCGTGTGTGGGAGATCGTCACCTCCTTCTTCTTCGATGAGGGTGCTGTTCCCTGGCAACCCCATAGACTACACTATGCACAACCAAAGGCTATTTTAAGAATCATTCACATTGTAATAAGACTATTCTTCCATTTACTTAGCTACATATGTCAACTGCAGTTATTCAATTCCCAGTTTTTCTCCCTTTGATTTCAACTTCTCAGGTGAGGGTGCTGTTTAGGTAAGGGTGTGATGTCTGTACAAAAACAAATCAGGCTATTTTAAATCAGCCATTGAAAAAATGTAGAAAAATTAGACATCGTATAACCTACACCTACACACTCCTGTATCTATCTGACTGATGGATTGTGTTGTGCAGTAAGGAGGCTCAGGTGTATAACTATGGCTCCTTCTACCTTCAAAGAATAGGCAAGAGGGCCAACCATGGAGAATAGTAAGACAATTCATTGTTTCTATAACTATGCTATATTGTTTGTCCTCGTGTGTCCATTCATGTTTTTCAGCATAAAGTACTCTGCAGCCACTTAGTGTGGTGTGGCCACCAGGTGAGGCCACACACAGATTCCTGTTGAACTACCTTATTTCCTCAATAAGTCTCTCTCCTTCACTTCATCCCTCTCTCCTCTTCTCCTTTAATCCTCTAGATTATATCAACTGTGTCAGTGAACCCCTCCCGCATCTGAACTGGCTACATAGAGGGCACAGCATGATCAGAGGTGTGTGGTCACTCGGTCAGGTCAACAGGAAGTACTACTAAAGAGATGCTTTACATTGAAATACAGATAGAGATGCAGTAGTCCCAGAGTTAATGATCCAAGGTCAGTTTTGCATTTCACCTCCTGATTATTATGATGGCTAACAATGTTAGAATAAAAAAATAAAAAAACACAAGGCTTTAACATGCTATCTGTCTCTCGTCTGCAGATATGTTTTGATGTGTGAGAGGATGCCAACCCCCAGTCCCATCATCGCCACCTCACCCGCTTTTAAGATAACCTTTGGGCCAACTATAGACACTATTATGTAAATGTGATGAACTGAGAGAATATTAGGGTAGCACTGTGATTCATTCATCATATGCTGCCTTCCCTGCTCCTATGTCTTACCTCTTTCCCTTTCTGTCTTTTACACCTCTCTCGCCACCTCTTTCTTCCTCTGTTTTTATAATGCACAACAGATGTGCATTGAAGTACAGATTGAACTTGTATTTATAATATTACAATTATAATATTTATAATGCATATATTTATTACACTTAATGATGAACTTCTTTCAAAAAAAGAACATTCTCTACTGGTTGAAATTAAGTCTTTCATTTGATGATATACTACAACTGTCCTGTTTATCAGATCAATGCAGATGAAGGGAATTAGATACTGAGATGAACTGGTTTCAGAGTATTTACATAATGCATAGGAAGTGTTGTGTACTGTTTTTTAAAATTCTATTTCTGTATATATGAATTACAAATCAGCCTTTAACTAGTTAAATCCTGTTTCTAGTCCATTAGTTACAATGTGTAACCATTGACGTCCCAGGACCAAGATTGGTAAACACTGTTAGCCCACGCTAGGCATTACGCATGATGATCTATGTTCTACTTCACAATAACAACACTTACAATTAACCAGGGCAACTCTAGCAGAGCAGAAATTTGACAAACTGACTTGTTGGAAAGGAGGCATCCTATGACAATGCCACTTTGAAAGTTACTGAGCTCTTCAGTACGGCCATTATTCTGTTTGTCTATGGAGATTGCAATGGCTGTGTGCTTGATTTTATACACCTTCCAGCAACGGGTGTGGCTGAAATAGCTGAATCCACTCATTTGAAGGGGTGTCCACATACTTATATAGTGTGTATTTCCACACTATGAGGTTGGAATAATACTGTAAAATTGTGAAATGTATGATAATGCCCTTAAGTGTAAGAGCTGTTTGAAAAGACCGCCTGCTAGATGCCTGTTAGATGCCTGTTTCTGTGGGATGGAGTTTTGGCCTGCCTAGTGATGTAGTGTAAAAATGAGAGAAGGTGATACTTGTGACTGGCTAGTATGGGAGCACAGTGTGATGACTCAATCACGATGTATGGTGTTGTTTGATTGACAGACCATCTATGGGCTTTCATAGGGGTCAAACACACCTGTGGAAATCTCGATGAAGAGACATTCCCGCAGAAGTCCTAGGTTCACTGAAGCCAGGAGGGGAGAAGACTGATGAAACTTGAATTGACAAAATTAATGTTAACGGTGAATTAAGTTGTCATGTTTGGATTGTTTTAAGAGTTCATAAATAGCTATGAATTTTGATATGTTTCATTGTATTATAAGTGCTATGGATTTAAAACTGTTATTCTGTTCGTCAGACGACATCATTTAGATAAGAGTTGTGATGATTAGATCCAAGAATATGTGTCTTTTTTCATGCCTTGATTTGAATGTTTTGGGCCATGCAAAATTATGTTAATTAGACGATAGGATATACTAGGAATTGGCACTCTTGGAAAAATAAAAGCTGGACTTGAACTTAGATTTCCTCAGTTCCTAGTACTACCCACCTATAAGTACTAAAGGTCGATCGATGAATGGTAATGGCCGATTAATTAGGGACAATTTCAAGTTTTCATAACAATCGCTAATCTGCATTTTTGGACGCCGATTATGGCCGATTACATTGCAACCCATGAGGAGACTGCGTGGCAGGCTGTCCACCTGTTATGCGAGTGCAGCATCAAAAGGATGTGGCTGCAAGGAGCCAAGGTAAGTTGTTAGCTAGCATTAAACTTATCTTATAAAAAACAATCAATCTTCACATAATCACGAGTTAACTACACATGGTTGATGATATTACTAGGCTAACAAGCTTGTCCTGCGTTGCATATAATCAATACGGTGCCTATTTATTTATCATCGAATCCCAGCCTACTTCAATTTCGCCAAACGGGTGATGAATTAACAAAAGTGCGCTCGCGAAAAAAGTACAGTCGTTGCACAAATGTACCTAACCATAAACATCAACGCCTTTCTTAAAATCAATACACAGAAGTATATATTTTTTAAACCTGCATATTAAGTTAAAATAAATTCTTGTTAGCAGGCAAAATTGGAAAGTAGGAAAATTGTGTCACTTCTCTTGCGTTCAGTGCAAGCAGATTCAGGGTATATGCAGCAGTTTGGGCCGCCTGGCTCATTGCGAACTGTGTGAAGACCATTTCTTCCTAACAAAGACCGTAATTAATTTGCCAGAATTTTACATAATTATGACATGACAGTAATATTTAGATATAGGGTTGCCACCCGTTCGATAAAATACGGAACGGTGCCGTATTTCACTGAAAGAATAAATGTTTTGTTTTCGAAATGATAGTACCGGATTTGACCATATTACTGACCAAGGGCTCGTATTTCTGTGTGTTCATTATATTATAATTAAGTCTATTATTTGATATTTGATAGAGCAGTCTGACTGAGCGGTGGTAGGCAGCAGCAGGCTCGTACGCATTCATTCAAACAGCACTTTACAGCGTTTGCCAGCAGTTCTTAGCAGTGCTTGTGGCACAGCCTGTTTATGACTTCAAGCCTATCAACTCCCGAAATTGGGCTGGCAATAATAAAGTGCCTATATGAACATCCAATAGTCAAAGGTATATGAAATACAAATGGTATAGAGAGAAATAGTCGACGCATCACAATTCATATGATAACTACAACCTAATACTTCTTAACTGGGAATATTGAAGACTCATGTTAAAAGGAACCACCAGCTTTGCACATATTGCACTTTTACTTTCTTCTCCACTGTGTTTTGCATTATTTAAACCAAATTGAACGTGTTTCATTATTTATTTAAGACTAAATAGATTTTATTTATGTATTATTTGAAGTTAAAATAAAAGTATTCATTGTTCATTCAGTATTGTTGTAATTGTCATTATTACAAATATATTTATACAAATCATCCGATTAATCGGCATCGGCTTTTTTTTTGGGGCCTCCAGTAATCGGTATCGGCGTCGAAAAATCATAATCGGTCGACCTCTAATAAGTACCCACCTTCCTTGGAGAGTAGACATCTCTCTCTGAGTCACGTCCCAACTGCTGCTGAGATGGAGTGATAGAAGGACAGAGCCAGATGTTCCCTAAAATCCCTAATGAAACCACAGTAGCAGCAGGGTCCATAACTGGGGGGACCACACCGCAGTCCACATCTGTTACTGTTAGAGGTCGGGGCAGGGTCATGCCCCCTTTCCAGTAACGCAACGCCTTTGATCTTCAGAGCAAATATTCAACCATAATCCTCCTCCGGCAACTGTTTACTTTTAGAAATAATGTTAAGTTCTTCTGAGGTGGTTTATTTATTGGAAATGTTCCTTCCTGAGCAGAAACTGATGTTGTTATGTCCTTGGATACTCTTTATCCTTCTATAACTCCTACAGCCTTTATTTGACAGAGAGCATCTTGGGTACTTTAATCGCAGCTTATTTTTATTTGAGGTCATCCATAGGGACATTTGTTCCCTTTCACTTACTTTTTTGACCCTCATATACACAGTACAAGACTCAAATCATCAGTAGCTTTCATCAGAATCAGCACAATAGCATGACACAATGTTGCCATGGACACAACTGTACAGCCGCGGCAAGATCTGAAGCCTACAAGACAAGTCTGAAATTACAAGTTGCGGCGGACACAAACTCAAATGACTCCATTTCTGCCGTTAGTAAAGGCACTTGCTCTGCCTTAGCACTGACATATCTGAGATGATTTCTTCTTCCTCTCAGCCTCTGCAAGATGACATGTGAGGGCCATTCAGCTAGTTAAGAGAGAGAAGAAAGAGAAAAATAGTGAGAGACTCAAGTATGCTCTAGAACAGGACTGTTCAATATCAGTCCTGGAAGGCAAAAACACTTCTGGTTTTCATATTCTCCTAATCAGGCACTGATTCAGGGCAATTAACTACTAGGTAGAAATAAATAAAAACCAGAAGTGATTTCAGCCCTCCAGGACCAGAATTGAACAGCCCTGTTCTAGAACAGGATTTCCCAAACTCGATCCTGGCCCATGCAGTGCAACCGCAAACATTGGCACGTTCATTCTCCTTCCCGGTTTCATCCTTCCTAATTACATGGCAGGAGAATGAACACCCTTGCTGAGACAGATATATCCCACTGGTTGAATCAATGTTGTTTCAATGTAATTTGTGAACGTATTCTGACATGGAGTCCACGTTGATGAAAACTGAAAAATATTAATCAATGTAAACTGTTGTTTTGAGGGTGAAATTTCAACCACAGGATTATGTCATCATTGTAACTTATTTTCAACCTAGACAAACCTTGTATAAAATGTTGAATTTGTACCTTTGAAACAATGTCAGATCTTCAACTTCATATCCACTAGAACATTTTGTTTTACTATTGGCTGGGCAGCACTTCCTACTGGAGAGTTGATCTACAGCTTTTCATTTGGTCTCTCATCCAGGGTTTTAACCAAGCCCAGCTTTTGTATTCGTCACTGATTACTACCAATGTGCTATCATGAGAATGACTATTGGGAAACGTCTTAATAACAAAATATATTGACTGTTGCTATCAAAGTCATTCCAAAGGATTGGTTTAACAGAGCAAATTAAATGTAACCATACTGTATCACTTATATACATCAATGATACTATTTAAGCCTATATACTGTAGCATTTGCAAATTCATCAACAGCTATTGTTTCAATTCAACCCAGGGCTCTAACTAAACATTTAAAATACATACAGTTGAAGTCAGAAGTTTACATACACCTTAGCCAAATACATTTAAACTACGTTTTTCACAATTCCTAACATTTAATCCTAGTAAAAATTCCCTGTCTTAGGGTAGTTAGGATCACCACTTTATTTTAAGAATGTGAAATGTCAGAATAATAGAAGAGACAATGATTTATTTCACCTTTCATTTCTTTCATCACATTCCCATTGGGTCAGAAGTTTACATACACTCAATTAGTATTTGGTAGCATTGCCTTTAAATTGTTTAACCTGGGTCAAACGTTTCAGGTAGCCTTCCACAAGCTTCCCACAATAAGTCAAACTTTGGTTGATTTCAAATGTAATTTTCAAGTTAATGGTGAATGTTGGATTCACGTCTCCATCTCAACCAAAAATCTAAGTTAAATTATAGGACTCAATCAAACTTTATTTAAAGTGCATTTAAAGTTTAATTAGATCAGATTTTGTCCTATTTTTTTACTTTGATTTTTGGTTGAGATGGGGATTTGAATCCAACATATAAATTATTAATTTGTTGACAAACTGGATATTGAATTGTGTTTGGTTGTCAATGCAACAAAATACAAACATTTGAATGAAACGCACCTTCTGCTCGGATAGTTCCATCTGTGCCACCGACTTAGTCTGGCTTTAATTCTAGTTTGTCTACAAAATCATAATTGTCCACCACAATGAAATCAGGGAGGGGACTGTGGATCTGTCTCTGTTAGTACGATAAAATGTTAGTACGTTAGTTTTTGCGTTAGTCACCCACATCTCAGACACCACTGGCGCGATTTTGACGAAACTTAGGTAAATGATGCGTCTTGTCGTAGAGATCCAGCATTTACTAAATTACACTGATTGGCCCAATGGGTTCTGCTTTATTCACGGGTGACGACATGTTTACTGTTGCCTTGTTTACATGTTGGATTCACGTCTCCATTTTTATTCTCACCCAAGTACACACAATACCCCATAATGACAAAGTGAAAACATGTTTTTAGAAATATCTCATTTAACATGAGTATTCACACCCGAGTCAATCATTTGTAGAAGCACCTTTGGCAGCGATTACAGATGTGAGTCTTTCTGGGTAAGTCTAAGAGCGTTCCACACCTGGATTGTGCAGCATTTACCCATTATTCTTTAAAAAATAAAATCAAGTTCTGTCAAATTGGTTGTTGATCATTGCTAGGAAACCATTTTCAGGTCTTGCCATATATTCTCAAGTAGATTTAAGTCAAACTATAACTTGGCCACTAAGGAACATTCACTTTGTTCTTGGTAAGCAACTCCTGTAGATTTGGCCTTGTGTTTAAGGTTGTCCTTTCCCAAGCATCTGGTGGAAAGTAGACTGAACAAGGTTTTCCTCCATTCTGTTGCTTTTTTATCCCGAAAAATCTCCCCGATTACAGGCATACCCATAACATGATGCAGCCACCACTATGCTTGAAAATATGGAGAGGGGTACTCAGTAATGTGTTGCATTTGATTTGCCCCAAACATACCACTTTGTATTCAGGATAAAACGTGATATTTTCACCACATTCTTTGCAGTATTATTTTAGTGCCTTGTTGCAAACAGGATGCATGATTGTGAATATTTTTAGGTTGTACAAGCTTCCTTCTTTTCACTCTGTCAATTAGGTTAGTATTGTGGAATAATAATGTTGTTGATCCATCTTCAGTTTTCTCCTATCACAGCCATTAAACTCTGTAACTGTTTTAAAGTCAATTGGCCTCATGGGGAAATCCCTGAGCGGTTTCCTTCTTCTCCGCCTGCATCTTTGTAGTGACTGGGTGTATTGATACACCATCCAAAATGTAATTAATAACTTCACCATACTCACATGATATTTATTCAATGTCTGCTATTTTTTCCGTTGTACACATCTATCAATAGATGCCCTTTGCGAGGCACTGGAAAACCTGGTCTTTGTGGTTGAATCTGTGTTTGACATTCACTGCTCTGAGGGTCCTTACTGATAATTGTATGTGTGGGGTACAGAGATGAGAAAGTCATAAAAAAATGATGTTAAACACTATTATTGCACACAGAGTGAGTCCATGCAAGTTGTTATGTGACTTGTTAAGCCACATTTACATTTCAGCTTGTCATTTTGAATGAATTTGTAAACGTTTCAACAAACATTAATTCCACTTTACTTTAACATATGGGGTATTGTGTGTAGGCCAGTGACAGAAAATTGCAATTGAATCAATTTCAAATTCAGGCTGTAACACAACATTATGTGGAAAAAGGTCAAGAGGTGTGAATCATTTCTGAAGGCACTGTGGCATGCAAAGGCCGCAGGTCTGTGGAAATCTTCACAATTGCTATAATAAATAATCAGCGCTGAATCTCAAACCGCATTGATCACTTGCACTATGTACTTTTAATGTAATCTCAACTACAATCCAGGTATTTTGTGCTATTAAATGAAGCTCAGTGATAATACAGTAACTTTCAAGTTAATGTAATCATCAATATCAGTGTAGTACTAATAATAGCATAAGGTAGAACAAACACACGAGAAATAAAAATAAGAATTAAGAAGAACACGAGAAGTAAGTCAACTATACGTATACAAGGCCAGTTCCAATACCATATTTACAATGTGCAGGGACACTGGAGTGATGAAGGCAGATACAGTATGTATAAGGGTAAGGTGACGAGGCATCAGGATATCTGGCATTGCATTCCCATTTGAACTTTGTTGTGCTTTTAAATGGTTGAAAGCGCAGTGATAACACATTTAGATGACAACTAAACCAAAAATCAGGCATTGTTTTTCCATTGGAATTTCTTTGTTTTTCGATGTTTGAAGGCATAGTGACAACACATTGGGAATTTAACAAACGGTTGAACTTTAATTGATCAACGTCTCAATCAAATATTACCCAAATTTCCACATTGACATTGCCATGTGTGCACAGTGGTATAGCTACACTACTATGACTTGACTTTTGTTGTCCTTTGTTTCTGCTTGCAGACAGGCAACGGCCACTTTCCCATCATTGTAGAGTGAAGGGAGGTGGTTCCTGAGCTGCTTGGGATTTCATAGAGTGCCATGTTTGTGTTGATTCATTACAAAATGAGCTTTTAGTGATATTTCTCTATTTATTTACTTTACCTTGACAACAAATTCATTCATTTCATATTCAATGGAACTGCTTTGAAAATTTTAGCTGTAAATACATGGACAGTATTCACATTTGAAGCAGATTACTTTATGTGACAATAGGGGCCAGTGAGTTCTAACCTAACATCCTTTCACTCTATTAAACTAAGTGATCACAGGAAATATCATTGTAAAGACCTTGACAATATGAGTGTCTTTCATTTCATTGGACTGTATTATTATTCATTGAATGGTCAAATTAATTAATCACATTCACTGAAACGTCTTTCTTTTTGACTAGCCTTGTATGGAGGACAGGAGTATTATACATTTTAAAGAGTGAAAAGTGATTGAAGCAAAATTAATTTAGACACTTTACTGAGATTGAGTTCCATTGTGTTTCTGGGTAGATATCTGTACTGAACATTTAGCTTGGCCATTTTGTCTGTCCATGAGCAGGAAGGAGCCTTTCACTCTGATACACTTCCAAATCATTCTAAACGGTAGATGAGTCTATGTACTGTCAATAGCCATGGTAATAGAGACTAACTAGATGACTGATTATACAGTATTGGATCAAAACAAATCTCTCCAGTTTTAATTTATGTTTACAGTCAATATACTGTATAACTCCATGTGCATGTGTACAATCTTTACTACAGTATGTTTCCACATATTTTGTCATTCATACATGCATACAGTATATACACTATACAAAAGTATGTGGACACCCCTTCAAATTAGTGGATTCGTCTATTTCAGCCATACTCGTTGCTGACAGGTGTATAAAATTGAGCACACAGCCATGCAATCTCCACAGACAAACATTGGCAGTAGAATGGCCTTACTGAAGAACTCACTGACTTTCAACGTGGCACCGTCATAGGATGCCACCTTTTTAAAAAGTCTGTTTGTCAAATGTAAGTTCTGTTATTGTGAAGTGGAAATATCTAGATGCAACAACGGCTCAGCCGAAAAGTGGTAGGCCACACAAGGTCACAGAATGGGACCGCCGAGTGCGTCTCTCCTCGGTTGCAACACTCACTACCGAGTTCCACACTGCCTCTGGAAGCAACGTCACACAATAACTGTTAGTCGGGAGCTTCATGAGATGGGTTTCAATGGCCGAGCAGCCACACATAAGCCTAAGACTACCATGCACATTGCCAAGCGTCGTCTGGAGTGGTGTAAAGCTCGCCACCATTGGACTCTGTAGCAGTGGAAACACATTCTCTAGACTGATGAGTCACACTTCCCCATCTGGAAGTCGGAGGGACGAATCTGGGTTTGGTGGATGTCAGGAGGATGCTCCCTGCCCCAATGCATAGTGCCAACTGTAAAGCTTGGTGATGGAATAATGGTCTGGGGCTGTTTTTCATGGTTCGGGCTAGGACCCTTAGTTCCAGTGAAAGGAAATCTTAATGCTACAGCATACAATGACATTCTAGACCATTCTGTGCTTCCAACTTTGTGGCAACCGTTTGGGGAAAGCTCTTTCCTGTTTCAGCATGACAATGCCCTTGTGCACAAAGCGAGGTCCATACAGAAATGGCTTATCGAGATCGGTGTGGAAGACCTTGACTGGCCTGCACAGAGCCCTGACCTCAACCACATCGAACACCTTTGGGATGAATTGGAACTCCGACTGCGAGCCAGGCCTAATCGCCCAACACCAGTGCCAAACCTCACTAATGAATGTGGCTGAATGGAAGCAAGTCTCTGCAGCAATGTTCTAACATCTAGTGGAAAGCCTTCCCAGAAGAGTGGAGGCTGTTATAGCAGCAAAGGGGGGACCAACTCCATATTAATGCCCATGATTTTGGAATGAGATGTCCGACGAGCAGGTGTCCACATACCTTTAGTCATGTTGTGTATGTACACTATCTGTACTCTGTTCATGCATTGACAATCAAATAATATAGCCTGGTCATGTTTTGAAGTGTTTCTGAAGAGGAGGACAGAGATGACACTGGTTAAGTGCCTAGGCTAGCTGTCACTGTACATGGACAAACAGTGAAGTGAGGAAACGAAAGAGGATAAGGCAGCCGATTAGGTGGAAGGATCACTCATAATGCACTCTCAGGGGACCATGCAGTGTAAGGCAAAGCTGGCAGCTCACGAAGCTGAGGCTGTGCCAGATTCACTGAGCAATTAAGACACATAGGAGAACCACTGTGGCATAGCCCTTTACACACGTACCTGTATACGGGTTAAAAATGGGAGATTTGGACACTAACACGTGCCTAAAATGGAACGTAGTGGATGTGCAGTAACATACTGTACATGGCATCAGAGCTCTGGCTCTGGGCTTCACAGCGCTGCGTGGGTTTTGACTGACGGCCATTCTGAACTTGAGCATTGCACACGACAAGAAGTTGCCCCCATCCCTCCCGGTAATTGGGCAACTTTTGCAAACTTTTTGTTGTCTGAATGAAAGAAAGGCTGTAAATTGAGATGACTCTATGTATTATTATAATAAATAGCGCTTTGATATCATATAAGCCAGCCAAACACCTGTGAGTCCAAATATGCACTTCACATTTTTAAACCATAAAACGAATGTCCAACACGGTGTCAATGATTAGGATCACTATGTTTGATGTATAGTCACACGATGACATGAAGTCATACACTGGGTTGTTCTGAACAGAATTAGACTATTTGTTAATTTTGAAGAACATTTGCTGTGGCACATGCACCTAAATGCACTCATGACTCCTTTCTATGCACACCAAAATTACGATATGTTTCTCTGAACTGCCTTGTGAAAGCATAACACTGTAAGATCGTATTTTATAACTTAGCTAGTCATGATGGCAGTAGAACAAGCTTTCCCAGAGAGTAAACATACTGGTAAAAGGACGACTGCAATAAAATTATATGGAAGACATAATTTGGCCTTTTACTGAGATGATTTTCAAAAGATGCCTTAATGTGTCATGCAGTATTTTGAGGCTTTACAAAAACTAACACGCAGCCAAGGTTGCACTGACTACAACATGCTTCACAGTACTGTATAAAAAACACAGAATGTTTAGAGAAACTCTAAGAAAGCCTGGCTCACCAGAGTAATTCATTTCCAATGTGTTATCAGTGGTGGAAAAAGTACACAATTGTCATATTTGAGTTAAAGTAAAGATACCTTAATAGAAAATATGACTTGAGTAAAAGTTTAAAAGTGTTTGGTTTTAAATATACTTAAGTAACAAAAGTTAATGTAATTGCTAAAATATATATATGTATCAAAAGTAAAAGTATAAATATTGAGCAAACCAGATGATTTAATTTTTTTTTACTGAGAGCCAGGGGCATACTAACACTCAGACATAATTTACAAATGAAGCGTGTGTGTTTAGTGAGTCCGCCAGATCAGAGGCAGTAGGGATGACCAGGGATGTGTGTGAATTGTGAGTTGTTTCTGGTGAACACACGTGTTCCAAGACCAATAACCGGTGATGACCAATAAGGGGAATTAGACAATTCTGTTGGAAAATGGAAACCAAGCTATTTAGCTGGCTATCTACCAAAGTTGAGTGTCTGAACTTTTTTAACTTCCTAATAAAAATAAACATTTTATTAGCTAAATGATGCCTAGTTAGCAATGTCATGTTTCATGGGATAGAGTGTGAAACACATTTTGTTGATACTAGTGTCAATCTGTCAGCGCCACTAACTGGCTGGCGCTTAGCTAGTTAATGTTAGCTATCAAATTGTTGTACAATTAATATGATAGGTAGTTAGCTAACCAATGATTTGCCAATGATTACAATACAAAAACAGAAATAGCTTATTTACATAAGTATTCAGACCCTTTGCTACGAGACTCAAAATTGAGCTCAGGTGCATCCTGAGATGTTTCTACAGCTTGATTGGAGTCCACCTATGGTAAACCCAATTGATTGGACATGATTTGGAAAGGCACACACCTGTCTATATAAGGTCCCACAGTTGACAGTGCATGTCAGAGCAAAAACCAAACCATGAGGTCGAAGGAATTGTCCGTCCGGGGAAAAGTATCAAAACATTTCTGCAGTTTTGAAGGTCCCCGAGAACACAGTGGTCTCCATCGTTCTCAAATGGAAGAAGTTTGGAGCAACCAAGACTCTTCCTAGAGCTGGCCCCCCGGCCAAACTGAGCGATCGGGGGAGAAGGGCCTCGGTCAGGGACGTGAACAAGAACCCAATGGTCACTCTGACAGAGCTCCAGAGTTCCTCTGTGGAGATGGGAGAACTTTCCAGAAGGACAACCATCTCTGCAGCACTCCACCAATCAGGCCTTTATGGTGAAGGGGCCAGACGGAAGCCACTCCTCAGTAAAAGGCACATGACAGCCCACTTGGAGTTTGCCAAAAGGCACCTAAAGGACTCAGAAACAAGATTCTCTGGTCTGATGAAACCAAAATTGAACTCTTTGGCCTGAACGCCATGTGTAACGTCTGGAGGAAACCTGGCATCGCCCCTATGGTGAAGCATGGTGGTGGCATCATTATGCTGTGGGGATGTTTTTCAGCGGAAGGGACTGTGAGACTAGTCAGGATCGAGGGAAAGATGAACGGAGCAAAGTACAGAGAGATCCTTGATGAAAACCTGCCCCAGAGCGCTCACGACCTCAGACTGGGGGCAAAGATTCACCTTCCAACATGACAACAACCATAAGCACACAGCCAAAATGCAGGAGTGGCTTTGGGACAAGTCTCTGACTGTCCTTGAGTGGCCCAGCCAGAGCCCAGACATGAATCCAGTCTAACATCTCTGGAGAAACCTGAAAATAGCTGTGCAGCGACACTCCCCATCCAACCTGACAGACCTTGAGAGGATCTGCAGGGAAGAATGGGAGAAACTCCCCAAATACAGGTGTGCCAAGCTTGTAGTGTCATATCCAAGAAGACTCAAGGCTGTAACAACTGCCATTGTCACGCCTGCTCCCGCTCTTCCTCCCCCTGGCGCTCGAGGGTTCCAGGATCCCCAGCATTATGCACTCAAGCCACCATCAGTACTTGTGTCATTACCTTCCCTATATCTGTCTGTTCCCAAGCTCTGTTCCCTGCTTCGGGATTGTTTGTCATATGTCCTTGTTTACCTATGTGCTGACGCTGTTCCTGTCGTGTTCTATGTCTGTTCCTGAATAAAGGTTTGACTCCCCGTACCTGCTTCTCCTGTCCGGTGTCGGTCCTCACAGCCATAGTTGTATCAACAATGTGCTGAGTAAAGGGTCTGAATACTTATGTAAATGTAATATTTTTTTATTTTTTGTACATTTGCAAAAATAGTTTTTGCTTTGTCATTATGGTGTATTGTGTGTAGATGAGGGGGAAATGATTTCATCAATTTTAGAATAAGGCTGTAAAGTAAACAAAATGTGGAAAAAGTCAAGGGGTCTGAATACTTTCCGAAGGCACTGTACATGTATGATGATCTACATGTCATTGTGTCAGTAAGGGGACAACACTGCATGAAACCTTATTTACTCTTCAGTTAACACAGACACACACACTCTCCCACAAACTCACATTGCTCCCAACTTTTTAAACCTTAGTCACCAAACTGAATTTAAGGGGAACCAGAAATAAATAGATTGTTTACATAGTTTAGGCTTACATTAGGCCAATATGAAGCCTACCTTTTGAAGCAGACCCCTTTTCCTGTCTTCCTGTGCCAATCAAATTTTCCTAAACCAATGGTTGTAGTACCAGGTTGTTAGCTAGCTAGGTAAAATGACTGAACGTTGCTTGTTATCAAAACAATAATTAGCTGCACGGGATTAGTCTAAAACGGCCCGTGACTTGGTTTGTGAAATTACATAAAATGCATGCGAATCCCGATAGAAAAAGAAAAAAATGCAAATCGGGTAAATTACCGTTTTGGCTAGATACAAGCCGTTTTCTTTGCTGTAAAGCTGCAAACATGCCTGTCACGAAGCGGTGCTCCATTTCCACTCTCTGACACTCACAGAGGCTGTTTGACAGTGAACTTGCAAAGTCTGGACTGTGTGCTTGGTTATAACAAGCGGTGAAATTATACAATGTATCAACATAGCTCATTTTGCACGCTGCTCCAATGTAACAAATGTACAAATGTAACAGTGGAAGACTCATCAGGGTCTAGGTCTGCATCCCCGCTCATCATCACTATCACGGCTAAAGACTGGAAAATTAGACGCGCTTTAAGAGCTGATGGAGAGAAGCTGTTGCTGTTAGGGGATGCGGCTGGCTGATTACAGCTGCCAAAAGTGATATGCGCATGAACATGACGCGGATATTATTGGACCTGTGCATACAAGAGACTAGTGCCTGTTGCTTCAATTCAACCAAATGTATAAACAAAACTGACTTTATACATTTTTTAGAACAGGCACCAGCAGGTTCTTTAGATTGGTAAAACAGAAAAAGTATGCAGCATCATATGAAACGGAACTATCTATTCTAAAATGTTGCTATCATAAGTATCATGACGTTTTGGTACCATGATATTACCGTGGTACTGGTTTGAAATATCCGATTCCATGTGTTTTTTGGCTGTTCAGACTGCAGGAAAAAGAACATATTCAAATCAGATATGCAAATAATTAGGACTTGGGTCACTTCAAACTGCCAATGTGAACAAAGCTTTACAATCAGGCAGCCATGTCAAGACTAGATACATTACATACACAGATAGTCTGGCCTTCATTTAACCATACTTGCTTTATTGGTCATTTATAAGCCAGTTGCACAGCTATTCTGTCATAGTGACCAACCTGACAGACAACACACATCACAGGCTGGGAGCAGCTCATGGGCACTTGTGGGTAAAGTGCCTTGCTCAACGGCACAACATCAGTGGGTAGTATACAGAGATATTACAGCTGGTAACCCTTTGGCTGCCGGATCATTCCCTGCAGATTTCCCTGCAGGCAGCTAGGGGTTCGAACCGATAACCCGCAAGTAATCAGCCTGCATTTCTAACTTCGAAGCTACTGCCGCCCTATTCATGTTGCTCTTTCCTCGCTCCCTTTCCTTTGCTCAACTTTTGACCTGTCTTATTAACCCTTCCTTCCTCAAAGTATGTAATTTAGAAATGTGGATGAAACTATCCCTTAAAATCTCCCCCCTAACGGTTAATCTTAGCGGTGAAGAGCGAATCCCCGAGCCAGGAAAGTGAAAAAATCTGCCGTTCTGCCCTTGACCAAGGTAGTTAAGTGACACACCAAGTGACACACCAAGCTTGAGCAGTAGCCAGCCGGGTCTCGCCAGGTACAGGTATTTCTTGCTTAATTTGAAAAGTGATTGTTAAAAACTATTTTTAATTAATTGAATACTTTGTGTTCACAACAGAGTCAAATGTGAGAGGGCAGCCCAGATGACCGAGTGGCTGAAGAACAACATCTGTCCGGGAAACCAAGTTGCAGAGTACATGAAATAGACCACGATCCAGAGGGCTTAGTGGATCAGACAGAATGGGGCCAAGACAGTTGAGATAGTCAGAGGGTATCCGTGTCTGCTGGATACTCCAGGCATGGTGGGTTAAATTGTTTACAAAAACATTAGACTTGAATTTGATTTTGTTTTGATTAACTAGCCTGGGTGATGCTACCCACGTGACTCAGCACAGGGAGAGCTGTGAGCAGACAGGTCTGGAAAGGAGGTTGTTCATTAATGCAATATTCGCTCATAAATTGTGCGACAGGGTTTGATTGCAAATCCAACCATTGTAGTGGAAGGGAGCGATTCAGACCAATTGGCATTTTCAGTGGCTCGTTAAAACCCTTGATTGGAGACCAAAGTGTAGCTGTAGATAGATACATTCTCCAGTAGGAGGTGCTGCCCAGCCAATTTTTCCTTTGGATTGTGGATATAACGTTGAAGATCTGATGTTGCTTTAAAGGTATAAATTCAACATATTGTATACAAGTTTTGTCTATGTTGAAATTTGGTTACCATGATGCAAGAATCCTGTGGTTGAAATTTCATCCTCAAAACAACAGTTGATGACTTTTTCAAATCAAATTAATTTTCCACATAGATTCCACATCCTAATATGTTGACAAATTACATTGAATGCTAATTCATCCATTCATCCAGACAGAGAGCTTTGTAGCTCAATCCATGCTCTGAAGCAGCTGTACATGGTCAATGTTTCATTTCGAATGGATCCTCAAAACCTACTCATAGCTCTTTCATTATCTCCTCAGCATTAGTACTACCCACCTATAAGTACCCACCTTCCTTGGAGAGTAGACATCTCTCTCTGAGTCACGTCCCAACTGCTGCTGAGATAGACAGAGCCAGATGTTCGCTAGAATCCCTAATAAAACCACAGCAGCAGTAGGGTCCATATCTGAGGTGACCATATCTGGGGTAACAACATGATGTTCTTTCTTCTGAGGATTTTGAAGTGGTTAGAACACTTATTGGAAAAGTTCCTTCCTGAGCAGAAACTGATGTTGTTATGTCCTTGGATACTCTTTATCCTTCGATAACTTCGACAGTATTTATTTGAAAGAGAGCATCTTAGGTACTTTAATCGCAGCTTATTCTTATTCGAGGCCGTCCATAGGGACATTTGTTTCCTTTCACTTACTTTTCTGACCCTCATACACAGTAGTACAGGGACACAATACAAGGCTCAAATAATCAGTAGCTCTCATCAGAATCAGCACAACATGATACAATGTTGCCATGGACACAACTGTACAGCCGCGGCAAGATCTGAAGCCTATACAAGGCGGACGGACATGCTTGACAGAAGCTCAGCTCCAAGTCTGAAATTACAAGTTGCGGCGGACACTCTACCTGAAATGACTCCATTTCTGCCGTTAGTAAAGGCACTTGCTCTGCCTTAGCACTGACATATGAGATGATTTCTTCTTCCTCTCAGCCTTTGCGAGAATAGCCACTGTCCAGGAAAAAGATGACATGTGAGGGCCCTTCAGTTAGTTCAGTAAGAGAGGGAGAGGAAAGAGAAAAATTGTGAGACTCAAGTTGGATATGCTGTAGAACAGGGCTGGTCAATGTCGTTCCTGGAGGGCTAAAACACTTCTGGTTTTCTTCCTCTCCTAACCAGTGACTGATTCAGATCTGGAACACCAGGTGAGTGCAATTAACTACCAGGTAGAAACAAACACCAGAAGTGGTTTCGGCCCTGCAGGACCAGAATTGAACAGCCCTGCTCAAGAAAATGGAAAATGGCTTACTATTATGTGCAATGATATTACCTGATATCCAGTTTACATGTAGGGAAACACAATGGCAAAACAGAACATTTCTCATAGAATGATCAAACCAGGCTGCCCCTCTATGCGTCTCTTCTGTCAGACACTCTAACCTTATAACAATTGAAGAGTATTTTAAGGTAGTCCTGGCTTCCCCAACCAATAATTATCTCTGGGTGAGTTACAGTTATCAATCTTTCCATGCAGTGCAACCACCTTCATTGGCACATTAATTTTACATCCCTCCCAGTTACATGGTACAGTAGGAGAATGAACACTCTTGCTGAGGCAGCTATAATTTGTCAACATATTGTGACGTGGAATCTATGTGAAAAATACATTGGATTTGAAAAAGTAATCAAAGGAAAGCGTTGTTTTGAGGGGGAAATTTCAACCACAGGATTATAACATCATTAAAACCAATTTTCAACATAGACAAACCTTGCATAAAATATGTTGAATTTGTACCTTTGAAACAATGTCAGATCTTCAACGTTACATCCACTATAAAAAATAAAATAAATATTGGCAGCGCAGTACCTCCTACAGGAGTTGATCTACAGCTACTCATTTGGATTCCCGTCCAGGGTTTTAACCAAGACCAGCCCTGCTTAGCTTTTGTGTTGGTCACTGATTGCTACCAATGTGCTATTATGAGAATGATAATCAAGAGACATGTTAATAACAAATTTAGATATAATGTTGCTATCGAAGTCATTTCAAAGGTTAGGTTTAACAGAGCTAAATAAATGGAACCATACAAATACATATATTATGGATCTCCATACCAATCCCCTGCCAAAGCAGCAGCTACTCTTCCTGGGGTCCAGCAAAATTAAGGCAGTTTATACAATTTTAAAAACATTACAATACACTCACAGAAATCACAACACACTGTGTGCCCTCAGGCCCCTACTCCACCACTACCACATATCTACAGTATTAAATCCATGTGTATGTATGGTGCGTAAGTTATCGTGTGTGTGTGTGTGTGTGTGTATGCATGTGTCTGTGCCAATGTTTGTGTTGCTTCACAGTCCCCACTGTTCCATAAGGTGCTTTTATCTGTTATTATATCTAATTTTACTGTATGCATGAGTTACTTGATGTGGAATAGAGTTCCATGTAGTCATGGCTCTATGTAGTACTGTGTGCCTCCCATAGTCTGTTCTGGACTTGGGGACTGTGAAGAGACCTCTTGTGGCATGTCTTGTGGGGTATGCATGGGTGTCCGAGCTGTGTGCCAGTAGTTTAGACAGACAGCTCGGTGCATTCAACATGTCAATACCTCTCACAAAAGTAGTGATGAAATCAATCTCTCCTCCACTTTCAGCCAGGAGAGATTGACATGCATATTATTAATATTAGCTCTCTGTGTACATCCAAGGGCCAGCCGTGCTGCTTTGTTCTGAGCTAATTGCAAAAGTCCTTTTTTGTGGCACCTGACCACACGACTGAACAGTAGTCAAGGTGTGACAAAACTAGGGCCTGTAGGACCTGCCTTGTTGATAGTGTTGTTAAGAAGGCAGACCATCGCTTTATTATAGACAGACTTCTTCCCATTTGTCGTGTCTTTGGCTATGCCGGATTAAGTGATATGACATGCTATTCTATAAAATAATTTCTCCGCAATTAATATCACCTGATTTGACCTAATCATGTAAATGTAATTAACTAGAGAGTCGGGCACCATAAAATAATATTTATAAAGCTGTTATCTTCCGAATAAACTCTTAAAAACCTAGTAATATTTTACATCAATAGCAGTCAATATCAATCGTCATCTTAATTCAGTCTCATCTGAAAGTTGTAAATTCTTCTATCTGCACGAACCCTGGCTAACAAGTTGAATCAGCAATACAAAATTGGGTTTAATTATTTATTTACTAAATACCTAACTAATCACACAGAATTACACATACACACAATTAATCATAACTTGATTACAAATTACGTCATAACGGAAAACGTCCCTAGCGGGCGGAACAGATATGACAGCTTGTTACACAAAAGAAAAGGTGCTGGGTTGAGTGAAGGAACGGGAAGACTGAGGAACAAAGGGAAGAAGCTGGGCTATCGTAAATACAGTATCTTATGCATTCTAAATTACCGCCCATTTGGAAAATGAAAATGCTATAAATATTTACTCTGAGCTGCGCTTCAGTAGGTTGGTGGTAGATGGAAGGCCGTGTTGCCAAACCGAGTCCTTTGTCCTTTGAAGAATGTCTCTGGTGGTCAATTGGACACGTTGTAGTAACGTCGTTGTGTGGTAGACGGGATACTCTGTCCGTTCCTTCCTAACCTGCGTTTGCAGCTGTGGTTGCTAACTCAATGGCTAGGAGGTATCACTTCTGTAGTGAATAAGAGTTCACAGTTCATACCATTCGCAACCAAAGCTTACGCTGATGTTGGCTTCATTCTGCAGTTATTATCTGAACCATTCTGACATAGGACCGTCGTCCTACATCCCCGGAACAGGAAGTTCTATTGTCGTCAAGGCTTTATATAGGAAGGGAGAAAAGGGGTGTGTTTCATAGTTTACAACCTCAAAACAAAAAGCATGGGGACTAAACAGCTAGCCTGGGGAATTCCTGATTCTAACTGGATTATATTTCAGAGGCTTCCATGAAAGAACACCCTCTGTGTTCTGTTAGACAAGTAACTCTTTATCCACATTGAAGCAGGGGTTGTGAAGCCGTAACACATACGTTTTTCCAGCAGCAGACTATGGTCGATAAATGTCAAGAGCTGCACTGAAGTCTAACAATACAGCCCCCACAATCATTCATAATCAATTTCTCCCAGCTAACCGTCAGTAATTTGTGTAAGTGCTGTGCTTGTTGAGGGTCCTTCCCTATAAGCGTGCTGAAATTCTGTTGTCAATTTGTTTACTGTGAAATAGCATTGTATCTGGTCAAACACAACTTTTTCCAGAAGTTTACTAAGGGTTGGTAACAGGCTGATTGGTCAGCTATTTGAGCCAGTAAAGGGGGCGTTACTATTCTTGGGTAGCGGAAACACTTTAGCATCCCTCCAGGCCTGAGGGCACACACCCCCTAGTAGGCTTAAATTGAACATGTGGCAAATGGCAGTGGCAATATCGTCTGCTATTATCCTCAGTAGTTTCCCATCCAGATTGTCATACCCTGTTGGCTTGTCATTGTTGATAGACAACAATAATCTTTTCACCTCTTCCACGCTGACTTTACGGAATACAAAAGTACAATTCTTGACTTTCATAATTTGGTCCCATATACTTGGATGTGTAGTGTCAGTTTCATTTAAGGTGCCCCAAAGCTTTTACTATCATTCTTTATATAATGTATCTTTGTTTCATAGTGTAGTTTATATTTATTTAGTTTAGTCACATGATTTCTTCATTTGCTGTACGTTTGCCATTCAGTTGGGCTGCCAGACTTAATTGCCATACATTTTGCCTCATTCCTCTCAACCATACAATTTTTCAATTCCTCATCAATCCAAGGGGATTTAACAGTTTTTACAGTCATTTTCTTAGTGGGTGCGTGCTTATTAGTAACTTGAAGAAGTAGTTTCACAAATGCGTCAAGTGCGGCGTCTGGTTGCTTCTCATTAAAACACCACAGACCAGCAAATATTCTTTACATCATATGAATCACTACAAAACTTCTTGGATGACCTCTTATACACTATATTAGGCCCAGCCTTTGGAACTTTGGAATTCCTACAGTTGAAGTCGGAAGTTTACATACAGGTTAGAGTCATTAAAACTCATTTTTCAACCACTCCACAAATTTCTTGTTAACAAAATATAGTTGAGGCAAGTCGTTTAGGACATGTACTTTGTGCATGACACAAGTCAAATTTCCAACAATTGTTTACAGACAGATTATTTCACTTATAATTCACTGTATCACAATTCCAATGGGTCTGAAGTTTACATATGCTAAATTTACTGTGCCTTTAAACAGGTTGGAAAAGTCCAGAAAATGATGTCATGGCTTTAGAAGCCTCTGATATGCTAATTGACATCATTTGTGTCAATCGGAGGTGTACCTGTGGATGTATTTCAAGGCCTACCTTAAAACTCAGTGCTTCTTTGCTTGACATCATGGGAAAATCAAAAGAAATCAGTCAAGACCTCAGAAAAAAAATTGTGGTTCATCCTTGGGAGCAATTTCCAAATGCCTGAAGGTACCACGTTCATCTGTACAAACAATAGTATGCAAGTATTAACACCATGGGACCACGCACCCGTCATACCGCTCAGGAAGGAGACGCGTTCTGTCTCCTAGAGATGAACGTACTTTGGTGCGAAAAGTGCAAATCAATCCCAGAACAACAGCAAAGGACCTTGTGAAGATGCTGGAGGAAACAGGTACAAAAGTATCTATATCCACAGGAAAACGAGTTCTATATCGACATAACCTGAAAAGCCGCTCAGCAAGGAAGAAGCCACTGTTTCAAAAACGCAATAAAAAAAGCCAAACTACGGTTTGCAACTGCACATGGGGACAAAGATTGTACTTTTTGGAGAAATGTCCTCTGGTCTGATGAAACAAAAATTCAACTTTTTGTCCATACTGACCATCGTTATGTTTGCAGGAAAAAGGGGGAGACTTGCAAGCCGAAGAACATCATCCCAACCGTGAAGCATGGGGTGGCAGCATCATGTTGTGGGGGTGCTTTTCTGCAGGAGGGACTGGTGCACTTCACAAAATAGATGGCATCATGAGGTAGGAAAAATATGCGGATATATTGAAGCAACATCTCAAGACATCAGTAAGGAAGTTAAAGCTTGGTCGCAAATGGGTCTTCCAATTGGACTGTACTACCAAATACTAATTGAGAATATGTAAACTTCTGATCCACTGGGAATGTGATGAAATAAATAAAATATTAAATAAATCATTCTCTCTACTATTATTCTGACATTTCACATTCTGAAAATAAAGTGGTGAACCTAACTGACATAAGACATTACATTTTTACTAGGATTAAATGTCAAGAATTGTTAAAAACTGAGTTTAAATGTATTTGGCTAAGGTGTATGTAAACTTCTGACTTCAACTGTAAATATGGCTATTATATTGTGATCACTACATCCTATGGATGTGGATACTGCTTAAAAGCAAATATCTGCAGCATTAGTAAATATGTGATCAGTACATGTTAATGATTTATTTCCTCTGCTGTTTGTAACTACCCTGGTAGGTTGACTGACAACCTGATCCAGATTGCAGGCACTGGTTACAGTTTGAACTTTTTTCCTGAGTTTGCATCTTGATGATGCCCACTCAGAAAATACACTTCTCTGTGGATATCACATACATTATCAAGCATTTCACACATATTATCCAGATACTGACTGTTAACACTTGGTGGTCTATAGCAGCTTCCCACAAGAATGGGAATTTAGGTGAGGCAGATTAAGCTGTAGCCATATTACAACAGTATTTAACATTAGATCGTCTCTAAGCTTTACAGGAATGTGGTTCTGAATATAGACCGCAACATCGCCTCCTTTGGCATTTCTATCTTTTCCGTAGATGTTATAACCATGTATTGCTACCACTGTATAATCAAAGGTATTATCTAAGTGAGTTGTGAGATATGAATGTCAGAATATGAATGTCATCTGCTACAAGCAAGTCATTGACTTCATGGACCTTGTTTCTTAGGCTACATATGTTAATATGGGCTATTTTTAGCACTTTTCTGTGTTGCTTGATTGTTTTTAATGCTTTACTGGGAAGCTTATCAGAGGTAGACTTATTCATACAATTTACATTGGAGTTGATAGTGCAGGGTGAGCTGCATAAAGCGCTCTTCCTACTATTGCACACCGCCTCAGTGCTAACAGTGTAACTCTGGTTTATAGGCTCTTTACTGCTTACAATAGCTGTAGGATAAACATATGTATTCAGTGCAATTAGGGGTACATAAATTAAATGACTTGCATTATGTTTGCCAATGCCCCTAAGATCATGTACATTTGATGCAGCATTATGATGACTCATTGTCACAATGGTAGGGATTAACTGAGCTGGTCTTGGATCATTTTACCAGTCATTGTTTCAAATCATGGACAGAGTCCAGGAGCCAAGATGATTTGGATGGACTCCATCATTCCTGTAGAGTATTTTCTGTTTCCAGAAGGTGTCAAAATGATCAAGGAAAGTGAGTCCAGCAGAGCTACAGTAGTCTTTTAGCCAGATGTGTAATGCCAGCAGTCTGCCTAACCTTTCACACCCGCGGCCCAACGATCGTACTGGACCTGAAATGTTTTGGAGTATTTTAATGCTAAAATCAGTTCTTTAAAATCAATTTTCCAATGTTCCAAGCTATCCCTCCTGAAGTCATTTGACCCCACATTGGGCTATGAAAGTGTCAGCTCCAGGCGTTCTATATAGCAGTCATCAAGAGCTATTGTTTCAATTCAACCCAGGGTTCAACTAAAAATAGATAATACGTGATTTCAGATTTAATCCTCAAGTTAATCAAGAATATGTTGGATTCACATCTCCATCTCAACCAAAAAGTTTTAAAAAAGGACTAAATCAAATAAAACTTTGTTGAAAATGGATTTAAATTTGAATTAGATTAGATTTAGTCCTATTCTTTAACTTCAAATTGGATATTGAATTGTGTTTGGTTGTCAACGCAACCAAATATCAACATTTGAAACAGATGTACAGTATTTTCTGCTTGCATAGTTCTATCTGTGCCACTAATAATTTATGTTGGATTCATGTTTCCTACTAAACCAAAAATCTAAGTTAAAGAATAGGACTAAATCAAATTGAACCTTAAATGCACTTTTTTTAACGATTTAGTTCTTTTCTATAATTTAACACAAATCATTATCACTTTTGTAATACAATAAATAGGCTATCTTACAAACTAATGTAGCAGTATTTAGTCCACCTTAAAATGAGTAACACATCCATGGCCGCTTAGTAACATGAGCTTACTGTTAGTATAATGTCTTCCTATGTAATCGTAGAAAGCATTTATGTTCAGCATACAGTGGCATGCAAAGGTCACAGGTCTGTGGAAATCTTCACAATTGCTATAATAGTCTGTGCAGAATCTTGAACAGCATTGATCATTTGCACAAAGTACTTTATGAAATCTCAACTGCAATCCAGATCATTGGTTGTGCTATTAAATTAAGCACAGTGATAACACATGACGTTGTTGTACAAATACAAAATATACGACATTGTTTTTCCATTGGATTTTGGTTGTGTTTTTAGATGATTGATAACACATTGGGAATTCTACAAACATCTGGCTGTCTTTTTGAGTAGGTGAATAAAAGGTGGAAATCGAATTTGTATTGATACATGTGGAGTCATGGCTTACATTACAAAATCAGCTTTAAGTGATATTTCTCTCAATCATATTTTACCTTGACAACAAATTCATTAATTTCATATTCAATGGAAGTGCTTTGAAGATTTTAGCTGTAAATACATAGACACTACTCACATTTGAAGCAGATTACTTTATGTGACATGTGCATTATATGAGAATAGCGCCAAAAGAGATGGCTGCCGTTTTACGATCCCGTAACCAATTGTTCATGTTTTACAATTTGATTTGATTTGACAATAGGGTCCAATGAGTTCTGACCTCATCATTTCACTCGAAACTGAGTGATCACGGGTAATATCATTGTAAAGACCTTGACAATATGAGTGTCTTTCATTTCATTGGAATGAATGATTATTCAATGATTGGTCAAATTGAAATGAAATCTATGTCTTTTTGACTAGCCTTGTGTGGAGGACAGGAGTATAATACATTTTAAAGAATGATTAGCCTGTGTGGAGGACAGGAGTATCACAAGAGGCTGGTGAGGGGAGGACGGCTCATAATAATGGCTGGAATGGAGTGAATGGAATGGTATTAAACACATGGAAACCATGTGCTTGATGTGTTAAATCCTATCCCATTAATTCCGGTCCAAGCATGACTATGAGCTCGTCCTCACCAATTAAAGTGCCACCAGCCACCTATGAGGAGTATAACACATTTTAAAGAGTGAAACGTGATTGCACTACTATAACTGTTGACTTCTGTTGACCTTTGTTTCTGCTTGCAGGCAAGCAACAGCCACTTTCCCATCATTGTTGAGTTAATTGAGGTAGTTCCTGAGCTGCTTGGGTTTTCAATGAGTGCCACATTTGTTTTGATGCATGTCAAGTCATGTCTTGCAGTACAGATTCAGCTTTTAGTGATATCTTGTTTTCCTTGACGCTGGATTAATTAGTTTCATATTCAAAGGGACTGCGTCGAAGATTTTAGCTGTAGATACATAGACATTATTCACATTTGAAGCAGAATACTGTATGTGACAATAGGGGCCATTGAGTTTTGACTACTACCTTTCACTCTATTAAAATGAGTGATCACAGGTAATATCATTGTAAAGACCTTGACAATATGAGTCTTTCGATTTCATTGGACTGAATGATTATTCCTTGAATCAAATTGATCAGATTCACTGTAATTTCTTTCTTTTTGACTAGCCTTGTGTGGAGGACAGGAGTATTATACATTTTAAAGAGTGAAAAGTGATTGAAGCCAAATTAATTTAGCCAGTTTGCTGAGATTGAGTTCCACTGTGTTTCTGGGTAGATATCTGTACTGAACATTTAGCTTGGCCATTTTGTCTGTCCATGAGCAGGAAGGAGCCTTTCACTCGCATACACTTCCAAGGAATTATGTAGGGTAGATGAGTCTATGTACAGTACTTTTAATAACCATGGTAACCATGGTAACAAATGACCAATCATGGAGATTATGCAGTATTGGATCAACACAAATCGCTCCAGTTTCTAATAATAACATATGTTTACTGTAAGAATCTAAGTGTTTGTGCATGTGTACAACCTGTATTACAATATTACAATCTGTTCCTAAATATTTGTTTTTCATACATGCATACAGTTTGTATGTACACTGTCTGCACTCTGTTCATGCATTGACAACCAAATAACATAGTATGGTCAGGAAGTGAAGTGTTCTTTTTTTGTACGATTTTATTTGATCTTTTATAAACAATACAAAACATACACATACAAATGACAACTTCATGCAAACATAAACTACATCACACCTGCCCCAGACCCATTAGCACACGCCCACATTACTTTCCGCCACATAGCCCATGCACTTTCAATATTTAAATAATAAAACACGCAATTTTTCTATTGTGTTATTAATGGCTGATTTATTGTTTGCCACGTTTTTAGTATATGTTTTTTTCAAGATGAGTGATCAGAAGAGAATAATTCAACCCATCGCGTATCTCACTACACCCCCTATATGCCATTGTAATATGCAGACAGACCATTTAAAAACAAGTTTACATTCTAACACGGAACCCAAACCGGCTGCGCGCATGTGCCATCGTGCGCTATCATGCATAAATGTATTTTGTCCCCCTACACCAAACGCGATCATGACACGCAGGTTAAAATATCTAAACAAACTCTGAACCAAATACATTCATTTGGGGACAGGTCGAAAAGCATAAAACATGTATGGCAATTTAGCTAGTTAGCTTGCACTTTCTAGCTAATTTGTCCTATTTAGCTAGCTTGCTGTTGCTAGCTAATTTGCCCTGGGATATAAAACATTGAGTTATTATTTTACCTGAAATTCACAACATCCTCTACTCCGACAATGAATCCACACATAAAACGGCCAACCGAATCGTTTCTAGTCATCTCTCCTCCTTCCAGGCTTTTCTCTCTTTGAACTTATATGGTGATCGGCATCTACACTTTCATAGTATTACCACGACAACCGGAAAAACAGTTTGTCTTTCAATCACCCAAGTGGGTATAACCAATGAGGAGATGGCACATGGGTACCTGCTTCTATAAACCAATTAGGAGATGGGAGAGGCAGGACTTGCAGCGCGATCTGCGTCAGAAATAGAAAGGAGTTCTATTTTAGCCCTTGACATCGCAGATGCTAATTGGAGCGTGTGAGCAGTGTGGGTGCAATAATTGAATAACATGGATTTCTAAATGTATTTTGCAACACTCGCGCATGCGACGTGTCCGGTCTGGTCATCATGTAATACTTCTGACAGACAACTGTCTAGCTCTGGCCGCAACTTCCAGACTTTAATATTATTCCCAAAAAGCATGGATTATTGAGTCATTATTAGTTTTACACTTAAGACATGACTCTGTCATTGTGTTTTAGAATTTGTGAATTTTGTCTCTTGTATAAATAATTCTATACACTAGTTTATACTGGATTAAGCGTACATTTTGTAAAGTAAAATTGTGTTAGTTACGCACCAACTTTGCCAAATCAGTTATTTTTAAGTCTTGTTTCCAATAGTTTGGATTTTTTTTCTAAGAGATTGTCAATTGGATTTACTTTCTGCAAGGTTTTGTATATCTTCCCAATTATATAAACAACCTTTGACTCAAATAAGGTTGCTCTGATGGCCAAAAGATTTCAAATTGAAATTTCGTGATAAGTAACTTTTAAGTTGCATGTAGAGTACCTGTCAAAAGTTTGGACACACCTTTTTATTCAAGGGTTTTTCTTAATTTTGACTATTTTCTACATTGTTGAATAATAGTGAAGACATCAAAACAATGAATAACACATTTAACTAGGCAAGTCAGTTAAGATTAAGAACAAATTCTTAATTTACAATGATGGCCTACCCTAACCCAGACGACGCTGGGCCAATTGTGCACGGCCCTATGGGACTCTCGATCACAGCCAGTTGTGATAAAGCCCGGGATCGAACAAGAGTCTGTTGTGACACTTCTAGCACTGACATGCAGTGCCTTAGACCGCTGTGCCACTCAGGAGCCCAATATTATATATTTTATTCTTTCAACCAGCTTCACGTGGAATTATTTTCCAACAGTCTTGAAGGAGTTCTTGTTGGCTGCTTTTCCTTCACTCTGTGGTCCAACTTATCCCAAACCATCTCAATTCTGTTGAGACCAGGTGGTGGGAAGGCCATGTAATCTGATGCATCACTCCATCACCCTCCTTCTTGGCCAAATAGCACTTACAAATCCTGGAGGTGTGTTGGGTCACTGTCCTCTTGAAAAACAAATAATAGTCTCACTTAAGCGCAAACCAGATGGGATGACGTATCGCTGCAAAATGCTATTGTAGCCATGCTGGTTAAGTGTGCCATGAATTATAAATAAATTATCGATATGTCACCAGCAAAGCACCCTCACACAATCACACCTCCTCCATGCTTCATGGTGGGAACCACACATGTGGAGATCATTCGTTCACCTATTCTGTGTCTCACAAAGTGGATCCAGAAATCTCAAATTTGGATGTCCATTGCGCGTGTTTCTTGGCCCAAGTAAGTCTCTTCTTCTTATTGGTGTTCTTTGGTAGTGGTTTCTTTGCAGCAATTCAAGAACAATTGCCTGATTCATGCAGTCCCCTCTGAACAGTTGTTGATAAGTGTCTGTTACTTTAACTCTGTGAAGCATTTATTTGGGCTGCAATCTGAGGTGAAGTTAACTCTAATTAACTTATCCTCTGCAGCAGAGGAAACTCTAGGCCTTCCTTTCCTGTGGTGGTCCTCATGAAATACAGTTTCATCATAGCGCTTGATGGTTTTTGCAACTACACTTGAAGAAACTTTCAAAGTTCTTTAAATTTTCCCCACTGACTGACCTTCATGTCTTAAAGTAATAATGGACTGTCGTATCTCTTTCCTTATTTGAGCTGTTCTTGCCATAATATTGACTTGGTCTTTTATCAAACAGGCTATCTTCTGTATACCATCCCTACCTTGTCACAACACAACTGAATGGCTCAAACGCATTAAGGAAAGAAATTCCACAAATTAACTTTTAACAAGGCACACCTGTTAATTGAAATGCATATCAGGTGACTATCTCATGAAGCTGGTTGAGAGAATGCCAAGATTGTGTAAAGCTGTCAAGGCAAACGGTCGCAACTTTGAAGAATCTCAAATATAAAATATAGTTTGATTTCTTTAACACTTTTTGGTTACTAAGTGTTATTTCATAGTTCTGACGTCTTCACTATTATTCTATAATGTAGTAAAAATGAAGAAAAACCCTGGAATGAGTAAGTGTCTCCAAACTTACCTGTTACTGTATTTGAAAACTATCTACATTGGTCAGTCCAAAATTAAATTATACTGTCATGGAAAGACATTTATTTCCTTTTACCAAGTCATTTACGCTTTCTTTGCCAATTTTCGGTAAATTCTGAAAAGCTATCCAAGCATTGTTCCATAAGGTTGCGTTTTTAGGGATTTATATTGGTTCTTGTAGAATACATTTAATTTTCTTCCATATTGTTAGTGTTCATAACTGTGAAGTTGTTAATGTTCTTAGCTTTATCCTTTGAAAATAGAAACGTAAAAAGGTTCTGGGGATGGGAAAGTGCATCTTCAATAGAAAACCACCCACAAACTTAGGAAGATGTTAAACCTTTTTCTATGCATTTTATTTGCGCATATAATTTTTCACTTTTTATTTAACCAGGAAGGGCTCATTGAGATTAAAATCTCTTTTTCAAGAGCGCCCTGGCCAAGATAGGCAGCACTAAGGCATTACAAAAAAATTACAGAGAGACATGAAAAACTAATCTAGTTAAAAAAAAGAGTAATCTAGTAAAAGCCATTGAATTCACAAGAGTATAACAAAATAGAACACCAAATTAAAAACATTGACAGGTCAGGGAATCAGCCTCAAAATCCTTCATCAGTGATTTAAAAACACCAATATGGTTCCCAATCAGAGACAATGATAAACACCTGCCTCTGATTGAGAACCACTCTAGACAACCATAGACTTTTCTAGACAATTCCACTAACCACAATCCCATAACCTACAAAAAAACCCTAGACAAAACACACCACATAAATACCCATGTCACACCCTGGCCTGACCAAAATAATAAAGAAAACACAAAATACTAAGGCCAGGGCGTGACAGGTATGTTGAACAGTATAAAAAGCAGTTTGCATGTTCTGGAAAGCTTTTGTAAGAGACGAGGCACAACAGTAAATAACAGTATCATCAGCATAAAAATTAAGTTGTGCATTTTGGACATTTGTCTAAATCATTTATGTAAATAGTGAATAAGAGAGGACCAAGTACACAGCCTTGGGGCACACCAATCAAGACAGACAATTTAACAGACATAAGCCCATCAAATTAAGTGCACTGAGTTCTATCAGACAGATAGTTAGCAAACCATGCAACTGCATGCTCCGAAAGACCTACACTCGACAATCTCTGCCTTAGTATAGCATGATCAACTGTATCAAAAGCCTTAGAGAGATCAATAAAAAGTGAGACACAGTGCTGTTTTTTGTCAATGGCTTCAGTGATATCATTTAAAACCGTCATAGCTGCTGTAATTGTGCTATGCTTCTTCCTGAAGCCAGATTGGTTCATTGATAAAATAGAGTTAGTAAATAAAAACTCTTAGCTGTTCACTTACAAGGGTTTCAAGTATTTTCACCAGGGGTGACAGCTTTGAGATTGGCCTATAATTATTTAAAAGAGTTGGATCTCCCCCTTTTAAAAGTGGTAGGACAAATGCTGATTTCCAGATCTTTGGAATTTCATTACATTCCAGGGTTAGATTGAACAGAGATGTAAGTGGTTCAGCTATGAAGTCAGCTGCCAGATTTAAAAAGCAGGGATCCAAAAGATCAGGACCTGCAGGCTTTCTCTGATCTAAGGATTTCAGGGCTTTATGTACCACCTGCACTGAGAATGGCAAAAAGCTAAAAGTTTTACCAGCTCTCACTGGTTCATCCACACAGGGTTGTACAGAGACAGAGGACACTGAATCAAACAGCCTACCAGATGATACAAAGTGCTCATTAAAACAATTCAGCCTTTCAGTTTTGTCATATATACAGTAGCAACAGAGTCCTTCAAAACACATGACGGTAATTCATTAACATTACTGTTACCAGACATAGACTTAATAGCCTTCCAAAACTTTCTAGGGTCATTCAGGTTATCAGTGGTAACAGACATAAAATATTCAGACTTGGCCTTCCTGAGAAGAAAAGGACACTTGTTTCGTAACTGCCTAAAAATAAGCCAATCAGCATCAGAACATGATTTCCTTGCTTTCGCCCAGGCTAGATTACGGTCGTGAATAATACAAGACAACTCAGAAGAAAACCATGGATTATCCTGCCCTTTAACCCTGAACCTGCAGAATGGGGCATGTTTGTTTACTATTTGGGAAAAAACATCATGAAAGAATTTCCAGGCAGTTTCCACATCAGAGATAAGCTCAATCTTGTTCCAGTCAAAATAAAACAAATCATGAAAGAAAGCCTGCTCATTAAAACACTTCAAATTTCTCTTACGAATAAAACGCGGGTTTGTCTTTGGAACCTTAGTATTTCTAACAGCAACAACAGCACAATGGTCACTTAAATCATTACAAAAAACACCAACCGCAGAATATTTATGTGGAACATTTGTCAATATCAAATCAATCAACTTGCTGAGCCAGGTTTCAGAAAACACAATTACATCAGCATCAGTTGATTTCGCCCAAATCCTAACCCCATCAATTTTTGACAACAGGCTGTGTACATTTAAATGAAAAATACCAAAACCAGATCTTGATTTAAAATCAGAGGTGGTTTGGAGACATTGCATAACAGGGCCAGGGTTAGGTTGCATGTTACCTGATATCAACAAACGAAGAATAACTAGGCACCTCTGTTTAATAACCTTGCACGGCTTCTCTTTTTAAGAGACTTATTGCAAGCGAATTCTACAAGAGAGTTTCCAGACAATATAAAACAGTCATTTAAAACCATTAGACTTTGGTAGTGACACAAGTTCGTACTGTTCACATCATACCACAAATGCATCGGCACTTGGACGAGTGGACCGAGTGAAAAAGAGCGAGTTCCTGCAGACAACATGTCCAATGGACGGGAGAGCACATTGTCAAATGTACTCACCCAGCGACAATGTTCGTTTTCTCCAGAGTTCAGTAAAGTCGGTGCACAAAGCATTAACACGAAAATTGAAATTTTCTCTGACAAAAAAAAAATAAAACATTAGAGGCAAATGAAGGTAAGAGGAGAGAGAGACAGCGTGTATGTATGAGTCTGAATGTGAGTGTTTGCGCGTGTGAGTAGATTGGGTGTTGAGGTCGATAGAGAGAACGGGTTGGGGATTGTTGAACTGCCACTGACAGCCAGGCGAAGAGCAAAAAGGAGCAGCTTGGACAAGACACTCAGACGAAGACGAAGGAGGAACTCAGGCCAGCCAGAGATAGGGTTACTTTTGTCAACTTCAAGTAATGAAGTGCCGAGTTGAGGACCCGTGATCTTTACACCAGCAAAAATAAAATAGTTTGCACTACACAACAACGAAGCTACGCAACCATAAATAAATAGGTTATTAGTAGGTTAAACTGTACTAGTCACAGACAAACGACTTGACATGCTGCCATCTTGGATCTGAGAGGGACGGGAGTACTGAGTACTGAGTCATGAGTCTGTGTAAGGGTCTACAGACAATCACAGATTGCAAAGGGAAAACCAGCCACGTCGCGGACACTGATGTCTTGCTTCCTGACAAGCTAAACAGCTTCGCCGCCTGCTTTGAGGATAACACTCTGCCACCGACACAGCCTGCTCCCAAGGACTGTGGGCTTCGCAAGGCTACCGGCCCAGAAGGAATCCCTAGCCGTGTCCTGTGAGCATGCGCAGACCAGGTGGCTGGAGTGTTTACAGACATATTCAATCTCTCCCTAACCCAGTCTGCTGTCCCCAATTGCTTTAAGATGTCCACCATTCTTCCTGCATCCAAGAAAGCAAAGGTAATTTAACTAAATGACTATCACCTCATAGCACTCACTTCTGTCATCAAGAAGTGATTTGAGATGCTAGTTAAAGGGTCATATCACCTCCACCTTACCTGACTCCCTAGACCAACTTCAATTTGCATACCGCCCCAATAGATCCACAGACGATGCAATTGCCATCGCACTGCTCTATCCCATCTGGACAAGAGGAATACCTATGTAAGAATGCTGTTCATTGATTATAGCTCAGCCTTCAACACCATAGTACCCTCCAAGCTCATCATCCCGCCCTGTGCAACTGGGTTCTGGACTTCACCGACAGGCTGCCCCCAGGTGGTGAAGGTAGGTAACAGCACCTCCACTACTCTGATCCTTAACACAGAGTAACTGACTTGCCTAGTTAAATAAAGGTTAAAAAAATCTAATAATTAAAACTGCACCACTCTCCAGATGGTGGTGCGGTCAGCTCAACGCATCACTGGGGGCACACTGCCTGCCCTCCACGACAACTACAGCAGCTGATGTCACAGGAAGGCCAAAAGATCATAAAGGACATCAACCAACCGCCCCATGGCCTGTTAACCCAGCTATCATCCAGAAGGCGAGTTCAGTACTGTTGCATCATCCTGTTAACCCAGCTATCATCCAGAAGGCGAGTTCAGTACTGTTGCATCAAAGCTGGGAAAAGAGAGACTGGAAAACCCGGTCGCTCAACCCTGCACTTAAGAGGCTGCTGCCCTATGTACATAGACATGGAATCACTGATCACTTTAATAATGGAACACTAGCCACTTTAATTATGTTTCCATACTGCTTTACTCATTTCATATGTATATGTTATATTTTACAGTGGTTTAGTCAATGCCACTCCAACATGGCTGATTCTAATATCTATATATTTCTTAATTCTATAATTTTACTTTTAGATTTGCATGTAATGTTGTGAATTGTTAGATACTACTAATATGGAAAATATAAAGAACTTTGAAAGTTTCTTAAAGTGCAGTCGCAAAAAGAATCAAGTACTATGATGAAACTGGCACTCATGAGGATCGCCAAAGGAATGGAAGACCCAGAGTTACCTCTGCTGCAGAGGATGAGTTCATTATAGTCACCAGCCTCAGAAATTAAATGCTTCACAGAGTTCAAGTAACAGACACATCTCAACATCAATTGTTCAGAGGAGGCTGTGTAAATCAGGCCTTCATTGTCGAATTGCTGCAAACAATCCACTACTAAAGGAAACCAATAAGAAGATGAGACTTGCTTGGCCCAGAAACACAAGCAATGGACATTAGACCAGTATAAATTTGTCCTGTGGTCTGGAGTCCAAATTGGAGATTATTTTTGGATGCACCCTCCGTGTCTTTGTGGGTGAACGGATTATCTCCACATGTGTATTTCCCACCATGAAGCATGGAGGAGGAGGTGTTTTGAGGTGGGGGTGCTTTGTTGGTGGCACTGTCTGTGATCTATTTAGAATTCATGGCACACTTAACTAGCATGGCTGCCACAGCATTCTGCAGAAATACACTATCCCATCTAGTTTGGGCTTAGTGGGACAATTATTTGTTTTGCAACAGGACAATAACCCAACACACCTCCAGGCTGAGGTGTGTTGGGTTAGAAGGAGAGTGATGGAGTGCTGCATCAGATGACCTGGCCTCTGAAATCTTTCGACCTCAACCAAATTGAGATGGTTTGGGATGAGTTGGACCGCAGAGTGAAGGAAAAGCAGCCAACAAGTGCTCAGTTTATGTGGGAACTCCTTCAAGAGTGTTGGAAAATAATTCCAGGTGAAGCTGGTTGAGAGAATGCCAAGAGTGTGCAAAGCTTTCATCAAGGAAAATAGTGGCTATTTGAAGAATCTCAAATAGAAAAAAATATTTTGATTTTTTTAACACTTCTTTTGGTTACTACATGATTCCATATGTGTTTTTTCATAGTGTTGATGTCTTCACTATTATTCTACAATGTTTTAAATAGTAAAAATAAAGAAAAACCCTTGAATGAGAAGGTGTTCTAACACTTTTGACCAGTACTGTATGTGTATGCGACCAATACAATTTAATTTGATTTGATTTGATGACCTAGTATACTTTTTCAAAGAACGCTTTACAGTCATAATTGGTATTACTGAAAATAAATACAACAACGTTGGCAAAATGACATTTATTCTTCTGTAAGATTTATGGGAAGATTATTCCATTTAATTAGATCTGCTATCATATTGTTGAGTAATGGAAGAAAGTCTTTTATATATTTGTTGTGTTTTGTCACTTATTTAGCACCCTAAGTATTTTATATATATTTTTTGCTCCACGGGCTTGCTGTTGATGATTTTTAACCTGAGAGTTTTTGATCTCCTGGTACTCCTGCTCCTTCTGTTCACCAGCTCTGAAGGTCTACTTCATCGGTCTTCTAGGCGTCACTGAACTGGATCATTATCACCAACCCCGGACTGTCTTGTTTCATTACGCACACCTGGTTCATATTCCCCCTGATTAGTACAGTTGAAGTCGGAAGTTTACATACACTTAAGTTGGAGTCATTGAAACTAATTTTTCAACCACTCTACAAATTTCTTGTTATCAACCTATAGGTTTGGCAAGTTGGTTAGGACATCTACTTTGTGCATGACACAAGTAATTCTTCCAACAATTGTTAACAGACAGATTATTTCACTTATAATTCACTGTATCACAATTCCAGTGGGTCAGAAGTTTATATACACTAAGTTGACTGTGCCTTTAAACAGCTTGGAAAATTCCAGAAAATGATGTCATGGCTTTAGAAGCTTCTGACATCATTTGAGTCAATTGGAGGTGTACCTGTGGATGTATTTCAAGACCTACCTTCAAACTCAGTGCCTCTTTGCAAGACATCATGGGAAAATGAAAAGAAATCAGCCAAGACCTCCACAAGTCTGGTTCGTCATTGGGAACAATTTCTAAACGTCTGAAGGTACCACGTTCATCTGTACAAACAATATTACGCAGGTATAAACACCATGGGACCATGCAACCATTTTTGGTTGTGGACACTAAATCATCGCACTCCCTCACTTGCTCTTGGTCCTCATCTTTGTAAGTCTCATTGATTTAGTATGCGAAGGCCGACACTCCAGGCTTTGGGAATCTCGCTCCCGCTCCAGTCAAATTGTACACGCTCCGCTCCATTCACATACTCTGGTAATTCTTTCTCCAAGCGGTTACATTTTCAGAGCAAACAGGAGGGGGGAGGGGAAATCCCTGTCTTGTGCCCCTTTCTCAAGCAATTTCATCAGATAATGTGTTATTTGTGAATATTTTTGCTTTAGGACATTTATACAATATTCTTACCAAATGTATTATCTCAGCTGGAAAGTTAAAATCTTAAAGTTTTACATAGCTAAGGCCATTCAAGACGGTCGAAAGCCTTTTCCGTATCAACAGCCATTATTGATAAATGTATATCTTGTTTTTTTGCGTAATGTATTGTAATGTATTGTAATGTATTGTATTGTATTGTATTGTATTGTAATGTATTGTAATGTACTGTAATGTATTGTATTGTATTGTAATGTGTTGTAATGTATTGTATTGTATTGTAATGTATTGTAATGTATTGTATTAAACTGAAACATGTTATTTTATATGTTTGCAAATGTATTTTTTGATATGTGTCAAGTCGGGAAATACTTTTGCCATGCTTTTGCTTGTAAGCTCTGTTGTTATTTTATTGTCACAATGTATTAAATATATTATAGGGGACTCTCCAGGTTTTCCTGAATTGAGTGACTTGTGTAAATATGGGGGCTACTTTGTCACAAAATTTTGAATGGACCTCTATGGGAAAGCCATCCATTCCTGGTGCTTTTCTCCGTGCAAATGTTTTAAAAGTATCTAATATTTCTTCTTGGGTGATCCCTGTTTTTGGTGAATATTTTTTGTCTACTGAACGTTGCTTCAGAATTGTTAGTCTATATTCTAAGACGACTATAGGATCCGTCCAACTGTTTAATTCTGGCGTATATACATTTTCATAGAAAATGTCATTAATCGCAATGCTGTTTCTAATTACCACTTTCATTTCTTTATCTTTTAAAATTATAACTTGTTTAGCATGTATTCATTTTGTGAGTTGTGAGATATTTAGCAGGTTTATTTGATATTAAGTGGTATGCTTTATTTGAGTTTAACCTGTAGTTGTTGGCTCTCTTCAACAGTAACAGATTGTGTTCCTGCTTAAGTTGACATTTTAATATCTTCTTTCGAGTGTAAAGTTTTTTATATGGGCTTTTTCGACGATAGTGAGTTTTGTATTTGTATTTCTAAATCAGATTCAACTTTTGCTGAGTATGCGATTATCATTCCCCTAATGTACACTTTAAATGCATCCCAAATTATAGTGAGGGTTGTCTTGTCTCTGTCCTCTATGTCTACATTTGTGACCCGTTTTAGGAAAACTAGGCGTATGTTTCAAGTCACGACTTCACAGGAGAGCCATTTGAACATTATTATTATGTGTTTTTGGGCAGAAATGCCTTCTGGGAACATGTGAACTTTCATTTGCCTTAATAACAAACTTGTATGCCATCTGTAAATATGAATGAAATTGTTAATTTTGAGCCTTGTTGGTTAAGCCACAGTTAAAGTCAGCAACCTTCCCACTAGCCATGATTGGCTGAGATAATGAGTGGACTGGACATGCCGAGAGCGGAGTTCGGATTGAACTGCCATATAGAAGGCTTCTGACTATTTGAGGTGATCCGTCTGTGTTGGTAACCCTGTCGAACGTGGCTTTTAAAAAATGTATTGTGTAATGGAGCTGCATACCTGTTGCTCTCCACTTTCTGGAGGATTGAGTTTTGAAATCAGTGGAATTAGAGTAGGATAGCTAAGGAAATGGAGAAAAAACATGTCTCAGGATTACATCTTCAAACTAAGGCCAACCGTGACATGGCATCCGTGACAGGGATTCACATGCATGATGATCTATAAGGGTTAGATGCTTCTAATTTTGACAAAGTGGTTTCATTTCAAGCTAAAATGTACTGTTAGCTAGCTAATGTTAGCTGTCTGGCTTCCTAGCTAACGGTACATGTATGACATTGTTATTCATATCCCAGAACCATTTGCTTTGCTAGTTAGAGCCTAACGTTAGCTAGCTAACATTGAGCCTGATTGGTTAGCTCCCAGCAGATTCATGCAGGGTAGTAATGACATGATTTGGCACTATGTTCATTGTTGTTTAACTAGCTAACGTAAGCTGGCTGGTTCGTTAACTAACATGACGTGTGATCTTACACGTTGTTTACCTGGCTAGGTTCATTGTTTACCTAGCTAGCTACATGTCTTACACTAAAGTATACAATGCCCATTGAATATGGCAGTTGTCAGTAAATGTCGGCAAAAAAAGAGTAATGAAATTGTTGCCAGCACAGCTGGTTAGGCTGTTTTCATGTTATCCAGAGGTAAACAAATCATCGGCCAGGGTGTCAAGTGTGAGCTCTGAATGCCCCGAGACCAAAATGAGATGGTTGTGTCAAAGCTTAAGAGGGTGTGAACGATGCTGAATGGGTGTAGACAAAGAAGAACTCTTCACTAGATACAAAAACATTCAAAGGCCATTTTCTCAAAAGTGAGTTTACAAGCTAACATCTTAAAGCTAGGGGGCAGAATTTTCACTTTTGGATAAGTAGCGTGCCCAATTTCAACTTCCTGCTACTCATGGCAAGAATATAAGATATGCTTATTATTCATATATTTGGATAGAAAACACTCTGAAGTTTCTAAAACTGTTTGAATCATGTCTGTGAGTATAACAGAACTTATGTAGCAGGCAAAACCCAGAGGACTAACTGTTCAGAATTCCCCCCCCTCCCTCTCTGTTCCCTATATTGTCTTTGCCATTGGATATTTAATAGGAACCTATTCTCAGTTCCTACCATTTCCACTGGATGTCGCCAGTCTTTGGAAAATGGTTGAGGTTATTCCTTTGTGCTATGTAGAAGTAGGCCAACTCGGAACTGGGGACACTTTTGTGAGTTGCGCAAGACGTGAAAAGCAGTGCTGGTTTATTTTCTTTCCTGTATTGAACACAGATTGCCCCGTCTACAATTTGATCGATTATTAACGTTTAAAAATACCTAACGTTGTATTACAAAAGTAGTTTGAAATATTTTGGCAAAGTTTATAGGCAACTTTTGAAATATTTTGTAGTGACGTTGCGTTTTTGTAAGCTGTTTTTTTTCTGGATCAAACGCGCTTTATAAATAGACATTTTCGATATATATGGACGGAATTAATCGAACAAAAGGACCAATTGTGATGTTTATGGGACATATTGGGGTGCCAACAAAAGAAGCTCGTCAAAGGTAATGCATGTTTTATATTTTATTTCAGCGTTTTGTGTAGCGCCTGCTATGCTAGCTTCTTTGTTTACTGCTAGTGCAGATGGTGCAGGCTATCAGATAATAGCTTCTTATGCTTTCGCCGAAAAGCATTTAAAAAATCTGTCAAGTTGGCTGGATTCACAACGAGTGTAGCTTTAATTGAGTATCTTACATGTGTGATTTAATGAAAGTTTGAATTTTATAGCATTTTATTTGAATCTGGCGCTCTGCATTTCCCCCAGCAATTGGCCAGTTGAGACGCTAGCGTCTCCCCTATCCATAAAAGGTTTTAACTTTTAAAGTTGAATTAATTTCCCACTGTTCCTCAAAAATGCAGTTTATGATATACCATTTTGTAGCTTTGAGTCTTTTATCCAATGTAAAAACAGAATTTCAAATGTTGATAGATAAGACCAAATCCAGGTGGTGAGTCACATTTGTTTTGGTAAAAGTTTTTTTTCCGTTTATGTATTTAATACATTTCTGGGCCTGAAGATGTGCTCTGTTAATTCTCCAAATTCTGTCGCTAAGTGCATTTTCTGTTGGTAATCCTTGTGTGGTGTTCTGGTCTGTGGGCCTTGGCTAATTTTCTGTTGGTAATCCTTGTGTGGTGTTCTGGTCTGTGGGCCTTGGCTCATTTTCTGTTGGTAATCCTTATGTGGTGTTCTGGTCTGTGGGCCTTGGCTCATTTTCTGTTGGTAATCCTTGTGTGGTGTTCTGGTCTGTGGGCCTTGGCTCATTTTCTGTGAAGAACATGTAAAAGAACACATTTTCATTGAGTGCCCACTAAACACCCCCTTACACATGGTGTACGGGTCCACAGGACCTAAGGGTAATAAAAGTATGGAAAAGTGTGTGTGTACAGAAGGTGAAAACAGGTAAAAAATTAAACAAAAAGGTTTGCTGTGTGACTTCACTGAGTCTTCCTCCTCCCTGAGCCTGCTGTTTCAACAGCGCCAATGACCTGTCTGGAGAGTCTTCCTCTTTGGAAGATTAATTTTCCAAGTATGAGGATCATGTCTCTGTCAATTCGGAGTCTGACAGTGAGTTGGAAGAAGAGGATGAGATTGACCAGCAGCCAGCCCCAGGACAAGCCCCTCAGCAACCAGCTCATCAGCAGCCTGTAGGAGGAGAAATATGGATGTCAAAAAAATGTGAAATTGAATGGTCTTCTTGCCTAAGGAATGAGCCACCCCACATGGCTGCCAATGTGATAAGGATGCAACCAGGGCTGGGATGGCGGTTTATCCCAGACTCCATCCAGAAAATCATACTGGACTTCACTAATTTGGAGGGAAGGCGTGTTTTTGGAGAGAGATGGAAGGAGATGGACCAAACTAATTTACATGCATACTTTGGGGTTCTTATCCTTGCTGGTGATTTCAGATCCAATGGGGAATCCACAGAATCCCTGTGGGATGCAGAAACTGTCAGAGAACTTTTCTGTGCAACAATGTCTGAAAAACTTCCACATTATTTCCAGGATTATCCGCTTTGATAACTGAGACACCAGACTAGCTCGGCAGCAGAGAGACAAGCTAGCTGCAATCAGGTCAGAGTGGGACAAGTGGGTGGACTGCCTTCACCTGTTTTACAACCCTGGCCCAACGTTACTGTTGATAAGCAGCTTATGCCATTTAGTGGCCGCTGCCCAATCAGGCAGTACATACCGTCTAAACCCACAAAATATGGAATCAAGATCTGGGCTGCTGGTGGTGCTGCTTCTTCATATGAGTGGAACTTGCAAGTGTGTATAGGGAAGCCAGATGGAGGAGCCCCTTTGAAGAACCAAGGGATGCAGGATGTCCTGGACATGACACAGGGACTCCGTGGCCGCAACATCACATGCAATAGCTTTTTTACTTTGCACAAGCTGGGACAGTAGCTCCTCAAGAGGAAGCTGACGATGGTAGGAACAGTACAAATACCAAGCCAGAGCTCCCACCTCAGGTGTTGCATAGGCGAAACACGCCTATCAATTCCTTTAAGTTTGTGACACGTCACTAGTGTCCTACGTGCCAAATAAAGGCAAAATTGTGGCATCCATGAGTGCACTGCATAGGGATGGGACAATCTATGGCCAGGAACATCAAAAAACAGAAATCATGATCGATTACAATGCCGCAAAAGTAGGGGTGCACAATTTAGACAAGTTGGTGACTGGCTACAGCTGCACAAGAACAACCCTACGCTGGCCACTTGTGATATTCTTCAACATCTTGTACATCTTGGCGTACAACACGTTTGTCATCTCGATGGCATTGAACCCAGATTGGAACAGAGGGAAGCTCCAGAGAAGACAGCTCTTTCTCGAGGAGCTGGACAAGGCATTGGTAAGACCTCAAATCCAGAGGCGGCAACATATCCCAAAGACCACAGCTTCTGCAGCCTTCATGAGGAGGATTCAGGAGCAGGATGCGGGTGCCCCATCCGCCTGACCCACAGAACCAACATCTCCAATACCGGAAGTAAGTTTGAGTGATGTTGTTGCATGTGTGTGTGTCTGACTCTCCTACCTTGGCCTGCTGTAACTATATATGTGAGTGAGTGAGTGGGATGTTAGTAAAATTCCTGAACTAAGTGTTTTTATCATTCTAGATTGCAGCCGGTATTAACAAGAAGAAGCACTGCGATGTGTGTGGACCCAAGAAGAACAGGAAGACAGAGTACACATGCATCAAGTGCAAGAAATACATTTGCAACATACATACAGTAAAACTCTGTCCCTCGTGGTGTGTAGACCGGCCTTAATGTGTTCAATGGGCCTCATTTATCATTTCCATAAAATACTGTATGTAAAATGTGTCCTTCCTTGTTCAGTTCAAAGCAATACACACCAATAGAGATGAAAACCTTGTTTAATTTATACTTGTTTAAGATAAACATTATTTATTCCTCCCATGCCTTGATTATTATTGATTTTTGTTTCCAAAAATTCAATTTTATCCAACAAAAATGAATAGATTTTTTTATTGATAAATGTGATCCAGCAGAGGTAAATAGCCAATTTTAACCACGTATGCTCTATAAATTGCTTGTAATTGATATGTCAACATCTAAGTATGAAGTATTTTTTCATAAATTGTTGTGTCTGTATTGTTTTAAAACCCTATCATGTTGTGGGTCCATCAGACCTGTGAACATTGTGTGAATAACAAAAACATGAACCCCACGCAAGGGTTAAGCACGATACCGGAGAATATCTTTATATCATAAATTTTAGAATCAAGTAAATTGTTGAGTGCATTCTTTGAGGATGAAAATGTAGTCAACTCTTAAATAGCTTTTCTTACTTTGAGAAAAAAAAGGGTAATCTCCAATAGTAATCTCCAGGTGTCCTGTAAATTATTTGTAGAGACAAAAATGTTTGGAGGCTCCCTAAATGTGCCTTTTTGATTACTTTAATCTTATCGAATGTGGGATTTAGGTCACCTGCTAAAATAACAGCTCTTGTCTGGATTTGATCTAATATTGCTTGAATTATATCTAAAAACAACAGATTTACCCCTGGTGGGATATACAGTACAATGAAATCAATGTGTATTTTTCACCATGTAAAGGTAGAATTCAACATTGGAAAATGGCCTTCTTGCTCCATATGCTGGGATATAAAGAAAAATTGTGTGTTGTTATTTATCAGGGTGCCTACACCTCTGGTGTTACTACAGTAGGTGGCAACATAGGACTCTCCAACCCAGCTCCTCTTTGCAAGTTACATTTCTCCTTTTTTAAATATAACTCTTGCAACAAAAAAACACATCTGCTGACAATCTCTTTAGGTGTTTGAGAACGATATACTTTTTTTCATGGAGCCCATGCACATTCCATGTGATAAATTGGATTATGTTGGTCGTTACCTGTATAGAATCAAATTTAACCTTCTGTTCCATCTATCACTGAAGAACCAAGTAAAACATTTTAGCAGACATGGCATATGAGGGTGGTGGGAATTCCATAGAATGGGAGCATCATGGTATAAATACATACAGTACCAGTCAAAAGTTTGGACAAACCTACTCATTCAAGGGTTTTTCTTCATTTTTACTATGTTCTACAATGTAGAATAATAGTGAAAACATCAAAACTATGAAATAACACAATTATGTAGTAACCAAAAATGTGTCAAACAATCAAATATATTTTAGATTCTTTAAAGTAGCCACCCTTTTCCTTGACGACAGCTTTGCACACTCTTGGCATTCTCTCAACCAGCTTCATGAGGTAGTCACCTGAAATGCTTTTCCAACAGTCTTGAAAGAGTTCCCAAATAAGCTGAGTACTTGTTGGCTGCTTGTCTTTCACTCTGCAGTCCAACTTATCCCAAACTATCTCAATAGGGTTGAGGTCAGGTGATTGTGGAGGCTAGGTCACCTGATGCAGCACTCCATCACTCTCCTTCTTGGGAAAACAGCCCTTACACCTGGAGGTGTGTCTTGGGTCATTGTCTTGTTGAAAAACCAATGATAGACCAAATAAGCCCAAACCAGATGGGATGGTGTGGCATTGCAGAATGCTGTGATAGCCATGCTGGCTAAGTGTGCCTTGAATTCTAAATAAATCCTTGACCCTGTCACCAGCATAGCACTCCCACACCATCACACCTCCTCATCCATGCTTCATGGTGGGAACCACACATGGGGAGATCATCTGTTCACCTACGCCGCGTCTCACAAAGACACGGTGGTTGGAACCAAATGTCTCAAATTTGGACTCATCAGACCAAAGGACAGATTTCCACCAGTCTAATGTCCATTGCTTGAGTTTCTTGGCCCACAAAAGTCTCCTCTTCTTATTGGTGTCCTTTAGTAGTGGTTTCTTTGCAGCAGGTCAACCATGAAGGCCTGATTCATGCAGTCTCCTCTGAACAGTTGATGTTGAGATGTGTCTGTCCCTTTAACTCTGTGAAGCATTTATTTGGGCTGCAATCTAAGGTTCAGTTAATTGCCGATTTCTGAGGCTTGTAACTCTAATGAGTTTAGAGGTAACTCTGGGTCTTCCTTTCCTGTGGCGGTCCTCATGAGAGTCAGTTTCATCATAGCGCTTGATGGTTTTTGCGACTGCACTTAAAGAAACTTTCAAAGTTCTTTACATTTTCCGCGTTGACTGACCTTCATGAATTAACCTGATGATGGACTGTCAATTCTCTTTTGCTTATTTGAGCTGTTCTTGCCATAATATGGACTTGGTCTTTTCCAAAATAGGGCTATCTTCTACCACTTCTACCTTGTCACATCACAACTGATTGGCTCAAACGCATTAAGAAGGAAAGAAATTCTGCAAATGAACTTTTAACAGGCACACCTGTTAATTGAAATGCATTCCAAGTGACTACCTCATAAAGCTGGTTGAGAGAGTGTGCAAAGCTGTTATCAAGGCAAAGGGTGGCTACGTTGAAGAATCAAATATAAAATATTTTGACTTGTTTCACACATTTTTGGTTACTACATGATTTCATGTGTTATTTCATAGTTTTTATGTCTTAACTCTTATTTTACAATGTAGAAAATAGTAAAAATAAAGAAAAACACTTGAATGAGTAGGTGTGTCCAAACTTTTGACTGGTACTGTAGTTATTGTATACATTGCAAATATATAGAGTGTGGACTGAGCAGACATTAAACACAAAATACATGGAACAAAAACATAAAAGCAAAGTACTTCTTTGTACTTTGGATTTTTACCTCTGCCTCCGATCCTAATGTACCAACAAAAACTGTGGATACATTGTAGAAACATTGTACTATACATACTTTTGAAGAAAGACGGCCACTTAAGTACATATTACCTTACATATTAAATTAAAGTGTAGTGGCTGGTGGGGGTCTGCTCGGGGTGAATGGAGCTCTCCTCCATTCTCCTCAGAGAGACTGAAACGGGAGTAAGTGAGGCCCCACAAACACCTCAGAGAAGTGTCGGATGCCCTCCCAGTCCCCCCATCCCAATCCCCCAGATATGAAGTGTTTCTGAAGAGGAGCTCCAGAGCGACAGAGATGAGCAGGACAGAGACGACCGTGGCTCAGTGCCTGAGCTAGCTGTCAGTCTACGTGGACAAACTGTGCAGTGAGGAAAGGCAAGATGACAAAGCAGCCGATTAGGTGGAGGGAGCACTCATAATGCACTCTCAGGGGACCATGCAATCTAAGGCAAACCGGCAGCTCACCTAGCTGATGCTGAGCCAGGTTCACTGAGCAATTAAGACAGATAGGAGAACCACTCTGACTTAACCCTGCTGGATCTGCTGGTTGCTGAGTGCCCGGTGAGAGTAGAGGGTCACTTTCAACCCCCATCAATCCACCTGGTGTGTCTGTGTGTGTTAATGCACCTGTCCACACTTCACTGGCAGCACCGCAGCAGGCGAATCCAAATCAGAGAGAGAGAGCCCAAAGAGCCAAAGGAGCAAGGGCCTCAGCAGCAGTACATATAGGGGGAATTATTCTCTCCTTTCCCTATAATTGTATCTGATAGATCCTTTGGTCCTTCTCCTAGATCACAAGGCAATATACCGCGCCTTCAGAAAGTGTTCACACTCCTTGACTTTTTCTACATTTTGTTGTGTTACAAAGTGGGATTATTATTATTTTAATTGAACCTTTATTTAACTAGGCAAGTCAGTTAAGAACACATTCTTATTTACAATGACGGCCTACCCCGGCAAAATCCGGACGACGCTGGGCCAATTGTGCACCGCCGCCCTATGGGACTCCCAATCACGACAGGATGTGATGCAGCCTGGATTGGAACAAGAGACTGCTGCGCCACTATGGATTCAAATGGATTGAATTGTAATTTTGTGTTGACGATCTCCAGAACATACTCCGTAATGTTAAAGTGGAAGAAAAATTCTAGCATTTGTAAATACAATAAAAACACTGAAATACAGTATCTTGATTAGAGAAGTATTCAACCCCTGAATCAATAGATGTTACAATCCCCGTTGGCATTAATTACAGCTGTGAGTCTTTCTTGGTAAGTCTCTTAAGAGCTTTCCACACCTGGATTGTTCAACACTGTAGCTCAGACACACAGGAAAATCCACTGTGTTCTTGGTAAGCAACTCCCGTGTAGATGTGGCCTTGTTATTGTCCTGCTGAAAGGAGAATTAATCTCCCAGTGTCTGCTGGAAACACGATGTAGCCTCCACTATACTTAAAAATATGGAGAGTGGTACTAATTAATGTGTTGTATTGGATTTACCCCAAACATAACACTCTGTATTCAGGACAAAAAGTCAATTTCTTTGCCACACTTTTTTCAGCATTACTTTCATGCCTTGTTGCAAACAGAATACATGTTTTGCAATATTTTTTATTCTGTACAGGCCTCCAATTAGGTTAGTATTTTGGAGTAACTACAGTGTTGTTGATCCATCCTCAGTTTTCTCCTATCACAACCATTCAACTCTGTAACTGTTTTAAAGTCACCATTGGCCTCATGGTGAAACCCCTGAGCGGTTTTCTACCTCTCCGGCAACGGAGTTAGGAAGGACGCCTGTATCTTTTTAGTGACTGGGTGTATTGACTGGGTGTAGTGACTGGGTGTATTGACTGGGTGTATTGCCATAACAAAGGGGTTCTGAAATGACTCAAGACATTTCAGCTTTTGATTTGTAGTGGTCTAAAAACATAATTCCCCTTCGACATTGTGAGGTATTGACACAGCATCCAAAGTGTAATTAATAACTTCACCATGCTCAAAGGGATAATAAATGTCTGTTTTTTTTATACCCACCTAGCAATAGGTGCACTTCTTTTCAAGGCATTGGAAAACCTCTATGGTCTTTGTGGTTGAACCTGTGTTTGACATTCACTGCTCGACTGAGGGACCTTACAGATAATTGTATGTGTGGGGTACAGAGATGAGGAAGTCATTCAGAAATGAGGTAGACATTCATGTTAAACACTATTATTGGACACAAAGTGAGTCCATGCAGCTTATTATGTGACACATTCAACACATTTTTACTGCTGAAGTTATTTAGGCTTTGCCATAACAAAGTGGTTGAATACTGATTGACTCAAGACGTATCAGCTTTTCATTTTAAATTAATTTGCATACATTTCAAAAAAACATAATTCCACTTTGACATGATTGGGTATTGTGTGTAGGCTAGTGACAAAAACATCTCCATTTAAACCATGTTATATTCAGGCTCTAACGCAACAAAATGTGGAAAAAGTCAAGGGGTGTGAATACTTTCTGAAGGCACTGCACTATATATTTTTCTTCATGTACTTGTTATCATAGCTGCTTCATGAATTATTTATGAGTGAGAGAGCATTCCCTGAGAGTAAACATACCGATAAAAGGAGGGATGACTGCAGTAAAATGATATGGAAGTCATCATTTGGCCTTTTACTGAGATGGTTTTCAAAAGACGCTTTAATGTGCCATGCAGCATTTTTAGGTGTTACAAACCCTTGCACACAGCCAAGACTACAGTGATTGCAACATGCTCCACAGTACTGTATCGAAAACGCATACGGTTTACAGAAACTGTAAGGAAGCTATTTTGTTTCTTTTTGACCATTTTAATTGAAAACAATCACAGTAAGGTACTTAATTCTTACCCAGAAATGATTTGATATTGCGATAAAAACGGACCTTTAAATACCTTACTGTGATGCTTTTCAATTAAAATGGTCAAAAAGAAACAAAAATTGCTTAGCCACGAGCAATTTTCAAGCAAGAATTTAGCTAGGACTGTCTGGGAGACGTCTGAGTGGTGAGGGGAAAACTGAAAACTAGTGGTTATTAGCAGAGAGGTTTGGAACTCTTTCTTATTGGTCTATTAACTAAATTAATCCCCTGGTGATGTCCCCAGGCAGGCCAAAACTCTATCCCACCAAAACAAATAGCTCTCATACACTAAAATGGTATCATCATCATCTTCACAATTTCACAGTATTATTCCAAACTCATATTATGAAAATTCAGTGGGCTCCAAAATTACTGGGACAGTGACATTTTGATGTTGTGGTTTTGAAATCATAAAATTACTATGGAGGTTAAAGGGCAGACTGTCAACTTTAATTTGAGCGCATTTTCATCCATATCGTTTAGAAGTTACAGCACTTTTTGTAGATAGTCCCCCTCCCCCTCCCATTTTAGGGGACCAAAAATATTGGGACAAATTCGCTTATGCATTAAAGTATTAAAAAGTTAAGTATTCGGTCCCATATTCAGAGCACGCAATCAAATCAAATCAAAGCAATGCAGGTGTAGAAGCACGGTGGCTAGGAAAAACTCCCTAGAAAGGCCAAAACCTAGGAAGAAACCTAGAGAGGAACCAGGCTATGAGGGGTAGCCAGTCCTCTTCTGGCTGTGCCGGGTGGAGATTATAACAGAACATGGCCAAGATGTTCAAATGTTCATAAATGACCAGCATGGTCGAAAAATAATAAGGCAGAACAGTTGAAACTGGAGCAGCAGCACAGCCAGGTGGACTGGGGACAGCAAGGAGTCATCATGTCAGGTAGTCCTGGGGCATGGTCCTAGGGCTCAGGTCCTCCGAGAGAGAGAAAGAAAGAGAGAAGGAGACTTAAAGGTTGAGACCGAGTTTGCGTCTCTGACATGGGTAGGCAGACCGTTCCATAAAAATGGAGCTCTATAGGAGAAAGCCCTGCCTCCAGCTGTTTGCTTAGAAATTCTAGGGACAATTAGGAGGCCTGCGTCTTGTAACTGTAGCGTACGTGTAGGTATGTACGGCAGGACCAAATCAGAGAGATAGGTAGGAGCAAGCCCATGTAATGCTTTGTAGGTTAGCAGTAAAACCTTGAAATCAGCCCTTGCTTTGACAGAAAGCCAGTGTAGGGAGGCTAGCACTGGAGTAATATGATCACATTTTTTGGTTCTAGTCAGGATTCTAGCAGCCATATTTATTTTTGCAATGTTACGTAGATGGAAAAAAGCTGTCCTTGAAGTGTGCTTGATATGTTCTTCAAAAGAGAGATCAGGGTCCAGAGTAACGCCGAGGTCCTTCACAGTTTTATTTGAGACGACTGTACAAACATTAAGATTAATTGTCAGATTCAACAGAAGATCTCTTTGTTTCTTGGGACCTAGAACAAGCATCTCTGTTTTGTCCGAGTTTAAAAGTAGACTACATCAAGTTTGTGACTCTACAACTTTGTTGGATGCATTTGATGTTTGTTTTGGTTGTGTTTCAGATTATTTTGTGCCCCAAATAATTGAATGGTAAATTATGTATTGTGTCATTATGGAGTCACTTTTATTGTAAATAAGAATAGCATATGTTTCTAAACACTTCTACATTGATGTGATTGCTACCATGATTACAGATCATCCTGAATGAATCGTGAATAATGATGAGGGAGAAAGTTAGATAGACCCACAAATATCATACCCCCAAGACATGCTAATCTCTACCATCAAAGTAACAGGGTAGGTTAGCATTATTCACGATTCATTTTTGTATTTTTATTTAACCTTTATTTAACAAGGCAGGATTCAGGATTATCTGTAATCATGGTAGCAACCACATCAATGTAGAAGTGTTTAGAAACATATGCTATTCTTATTTACCACAAAAGTATTCACACCCCTTTACTTTTTCTACATTTTGTTGTGTAACAGCCTGCATTTAAAATGACTGGCAACAAGCCACTTAAATAATACTACAAAAAAGGTGACAAAGAAATTAACTTTTTGTCCTGAATATAAGCATTGTTTGGGGCAAATCCAACACAAAACATTACATAGTATCACTCTTCATATTTTCAAGTATGGTGGTGGTTGCATTATGTTCTGGGTATGCTTGTCATCAACAAGGACAACAGTAACGACGCCTGCCTCTGATTGAGAACCATACTAGTCTGAACACAAAAACCAACATAGAAAAACCAACATAGACTGCCCACCCCAACTCACGCCCTGACCATACTAAATAAAGACAAACAAAGGAAATAAAGGTCAGAACGTGACAATTTTGGCCCTCACTATCTATAAAACACAGGCAAATCAGGTTTTTCAATGCACTGAAAGTTTAACGTCCACAAAGAAATCTCCACTCCAATTTACAGCTTCTAAAGGACCATAGAAAATGACTGGCTTAATATGGGTGGAAAAGAGCTCATGTGAATTTCATGAAATCAGAGGAGAAACCATAACCTTCGGAGAACACCCCTGGAAACCAACGTGAAACAGCAATCAAATCCCTTTCTCCCTCATGCTGTCAGATTATTTACCAGGTCACCATCTGAACACAGAACACTTTTTTTATTCGGTGTAGCTAACACCTTGCTGCATACTATGCACTGTGATTTTACAATATGTGATATAGATCTATGTAAGTACACATAGCTGTATTTCCACTTTGACCAAATCAGTTGTGTTGTATTAGGATTAGCACATGGTTGGTTGTGCGCCAGGTGAGATGAGGACAGGCTAAGCCAGACAGAGTAGAAAGGCTGTTAATTGAAGCGCAGCATAATAAAATGAAGGGTGGGGGTAGGTGAGGGTAGCAGTTGGGTATGGTGGGGTGGAGTTTGTGGAATCTGCACTTCAATAATTGATGGAACAGCCATTAAATGGACATGTGTTTGCATCAATTAATCATCCCCCCAGATGCCCCTAATCGGCCCATTCCATTATCAAAGCAATCCCACTGTCAATGTCAGCTGCACGGGAGATGCAGCGCTCAGCACTCCATCAGCCCTCCATCGTTCATCATGTTTTACTGGGCTCTTAAAGCTAGAACTCACTCTATGACAGGGTGATTAAAGTATTATAGCCATACGACTGCTGCTGGAAACTGTACTCACGTACTCCCAGGGCACATGAATGGTACTATATGTGACATGTGTGGCATTATGACTCAGGGTCTACCTGTTGCTCTTTTGAAGGATGGGAAGTTATTGAGATGTTTGTAACGCTGCATGGTGGCATCAAGAACATTTGAAGACTAATCCATTCAATTAAACCTGGAATAATGATTCTGAGGATGTTGGTGAAAGAAGTGATGTCCCAGCCAGAGTCACCTGAGGATAAATACTTGATGATGTGCTTTTGATAGGATGCTCATCATTGTGTTGCTTCGTCATTGGTCTGACTCTACTTCTCAGTGCAATCAGATCGCCTTCTTTAATTAAAGTGAGAGCACAGAGTGGTCCTCTGATGTATTCCATATTTACCATGTCAATGAGCATCCAGGTTAATCCAGACAGCAGGGATTATCTAGCGGGATTGAGATTTGGATTGACCACTCAGGTAATAAACTCACAGATAAAACAGGGACGGATTATCTGGAAAGTAATTGAGTTGTGAGTTGGTTGCCCTGAAATATCTTGTCCTGGTCAGGTAGCCGGAGTAGGAGGAAGTTACTACTAGAGGCTGAACCTAGATCTGTACTGCCAATTTCTACCTGGAACACAGAGGAGGCTGGTGGGAGGAGCTGTAGGAGGACAGGCTCACTATAGTGGCTGGAATGGAATAAATGCATCGGTATCAAACACATCAAACATATGGAAACCACGTTTGACTAGTTTCAATTTTTTCAATTTCAGCCATTACAATGAGACTGTTATCCTATAGCTCCTCTCACCAGCCTCCTCTGTTGGAACCTAACCCTAACCCTAACCCTAGATTAATGTCCACATCCCAGCTCAACACTAACTCTAACCTTGTCTGCAGTTACTGGTACATGTAGGAAACACAGAACTGTCATCTTATTGAACCAATAATGTCTTCAGTCTGTTCCTCACCCTGCATTCAGACAGCTGACATCGAAATTATCAATGCCATGAGATCACCCCCTTTGGAACAGGAAGATACATATCTCATGACATGATTAATCACTAATCACACCAGATTGGACCAATACTCTGTAAAGGCTTCATCAATCATAAGCATCCTTGACATGATTAAGTTTATGTTTGCTTTATGAAGCTAACTTTTTGGACTGATTGTGTTTGGACTGATTGTGGCTCTGTTGCTTAGTGTTGGGAGGTTGGAGAAATGGCCCTATGCTGCCTTGGTCAGTATTCATTTCACTCTTTTGATATGATGTGTCGTGTCTTTGGCTATGCCGGATTAAGTAATATGACATGCTATTCTATAAAATAGTTTCTTCGTAATTAATATTACCTGATTGAGCTAATCATGTAAATGTAATTAACTAGAGATTCGGGGCACCACAAAATAATATTTATAGAGCTGTTATCTTCCGATTAAACTCTTAAAAACCTAGTAATATTTTACATCAATAGCAGTCAATATTAATCGTCATCTTAATTCAGTCTCATCTGAAAGTTGTAAATTCTTGGTTATCTGCACAAACACTGGCTAACAAGTTGAATCAGAAATGCAAAATTGGGTTTAATTATTTATTTACTAAATACCTAACTAATCGCACAGAATTACACATACACAAAATTAAATCAGGTATTTATGACTGTCATAAACCTATCCCCAGGCCCAGGTCATGACAGATGAGATGAGATGGAGGTGAAAACCGTGAGAAGTAGATGACAAGAAAATAGAGAAATTAACTAAAACTGGCCCTCAAGCAACATTCCATTGTCAAGTGTGAAAAGGCAGTTCTGAAGCCATCTCTCATCAAACACTCATAATCATTTACTTTATATATTCAGGTGATTTCAACATTCTCTTGGAATGCTCCTCGTGCATTCTCCATTATTTAACTAGGCAAGTCAGTTAAGAGCAAATTCTTATTTACAATGACTGCCTAGGAACAGTGCTTCCTTGTTCAAGAGCAGAACAACAGATCTTTACTTTGTCAACTCGGGGATTCGATCGAGCAACCATTCGGATACTGGCCCAACGCTCTAACCACTAGGCTACCTGCCGCCCCATGAATCCCCCCACTGATGATCATCTCTGTGGAAACATCCCATCCTCGCGCCATTGTGATAATAAATAGAGATACTATTATCCTCCTTATTTCTATAGGATTATTTTAATTTCTATAGAATGTACATAAAACATTTGGCTGCCATATGGTCAACATAATCCTCCTTAATGGCCATATTAGCATGACAAGTCACCAGGGGCTCTACCTGGAAATGATTACAAAGGCACGTAGTCACAAAGGCACACACACAAATATACAGACACTCACACACACTAGCTTTTACATACACATGCAAGCACACACACAGACACACACAAACACACAGACACACACAGGTCATTGTTAATCCATTTCAGGAATAGCCCCTTGAACTTTATAATAGTATTGTGCAGCACTGAGCATATCTGCAGCAATATTTGAATTAGTCTAATACCTCTTTCACCTGTTGGGGAATATGAGATGTAAATATAAACATATCCAAATAAACAGATGTACGTGTAAAACAATGTTAAAAATATCTGCTCTGAAACCTGCCACAATCTTGTATCTTCCCCTTGAAAAAAATACCCTCCTCTTTACATTAGTTATTTAAAATGAGTTGTCAAATTATTTTATTTATTTTTGTATTTATTAAGAGAACAAACCTATAAAGCTGGTTTGAAGACAATGAGAAACAATCTGTCTCTGTCTTTCATCAGATTATGCAGAAAGGCACAGCTATTGTCACATTCAAATCAATCAGAAAAGGAACGTTTTCAAATTGAAACCACAAAACTTCCTATAGTGAGGATCCCATATCAACATGTAGAATACATATTCTCTCTCTCCCTCATTCTCTACCTCTCTGCTCCAAGTACAACAGTGAATCATTTGTCATTAGAGGGAAAAATCTGTTGTGAAAAAGGTTTGATCACAGCATTTATTTTCCAATTATGTACTGACTTGAAAAATGACACATTAACAGGGTAAGAAAGTAACTTGTTAAAACTTGATTCATTAATAAACACATTGGACCTGTACTTTTCAGTGGTAGGGTTTCCATAGCGATTCACAGTGTGGCATTGCACTCTTTGTCGGAATCATTCCAAGAAAAACTGGTCTCTAGCTAGTGTCTCTACAGCTGAATGCAGCCTCGCATTTCTTAGCAGTGACAGGTCTCTCCAGAGTCTCTCGCCTTGCATTGTCTATTCAAGCCAAACAAGGGCCGGTGAGAGTTCTCCATGGCTGCAGTTTTAATCATACATGGCAAGGTCAGAGCACAATTCCTATTACCCCTGCCAAGAAGCTCTACCTCCATCTTGCCTTGGCTTCACCCTCAGCTAAAACTACCAGACAACAAATGTACAACTCCTGAACTATAGCATCTTAAAGCAGGCCAAGTGTGAGGGAATCCCCAATATGTTTTAATGACCTGAAAAAGCTTGATAAAGTGTGAATTCATTTTTCTTAAACGTCTTTCTTTCATTAACAACCTGCTTCGTTAGGAACAAACGATCAGAAATAGTGGATCAAAGAGAATTTCATTTTTCTTAAACGTGTGGTCTTTCTAGCACTGCATTAACAACCTGCTTCGTTAGGAACAAACGATCAGAAATAGTGGATCAAAGAGAATTTCATTTTTCTTAAACGTGTGGTCTTTCTAGCATTGCATTAACAACCTGCTTTGTTAGGAACAAACGATCAGAAATAGTGGATCAAAGAGAATTTCATTTTTCTTAAACGTGTGGTCTTTCTAGCACTGCATTAACAACCTGCTTCGTTAGGAACAAACGATCAGAAATAGTGGATCAAAGAGAATTTCATTTTTCTTTCCAAGTGGTTTTAGATTCTTGCCATTTCAAATCTTGAAGCAACCCCCACAAATGTTTATCGGAATGGTTGTTAATGCAGTGCTAGAGAGACCATAAATGGAAGAAAAAAAAACAACAACTGACCACTCTTGACATTTTTAACAATTGGGAAAAAAATTGGAAACAACTTACAACACAGTAAATGTGTACAAGGCCAGAGAAAGAGCGAGAGAGAGAGACTTTTAAAGTTATTTGTTTTTGAAAATTCAGCTCTGTAGATTGCATGTCAGTGAGAAACAATATTTTTTTTGTTATCATTGGAAGCAAATGACAGTTTGACAACTCTAGCAGGTATTTTGTACAGGAAGATAAGTACTTATTGCGGTGGTGTCGTTCCACCTCAAAAAGCACAAGAAAGAGGATTTCGACACCCACCATCTCAGGTTGTTCTGAAATCGTTTCTGTAGTTAGAAACAGATATGATTAGCATCCCTGAAATATTTTTTAGCTTAATTATAATTTCATCTCTGAGTATGAAAGCTAATTGATTGCTCCCAAATTGGTAATTTTAATTTATAGGATTCAGATCATATTCAAAAAGTGTAGTACCAAACATCCGATTTGGACCAACCTTCTTCCTACCAATGAGTAAGACATGAGGAATCCCAAAATAATTGTAAAGTCACCCACGGAGCCCCTACACCAATTCCACCCCAATGACCAGTATACAGTATCAGTTCTCTATGTTTCATACATTAAATAGATTATCTCTAACCAATCAGAGTATCAAAGCCAATGACACATTTTCTAAATGTCGCTTTACCCACGTGTTATGACTCTGGCCCAACCCATCGGTTTCTGGGACCAATCAGAATGGTTTGCGTTCTAGAAATCTTCTGGGAGGTACTCAGATCCAGACACATTGCGGAGAATAAACTAACGATCATGGGCGTGGTGTAGTGTAGTTTGGGTAGCCAGGCAACTATATCTATTGAATATTATCTGAATCCCGTAAATTAAAATGGCCAATTTGGCTGCAATCAATTATCTTAATTTCTCTGAGATCAAATAACATTTTAGCAAAATAATGTTTCAGGAATGCTAATCCTCCCCGTTCCTACAGAAACGATTTCAGAACAATATGAGTTGGTAGACGACTCCATGGGAATAGACTCAAAGAGTGTTCTGGTGCAGAAATGTCAAAGTATTTCGTGCTTTCACTGATGGAACAGAACAGTCATCTAGAGAATCTGGATCTACATCTATGTCTTCATGTGTTTGTCCGTTCAGTCGGTGGCTGACATTTAACCAGTGCCACTGTGACTGTCTATGGGTGTCGAAGGAGACATCATTATTAAACTGAATGGTGTCTATTTCTTCCTCCTCCTTATGATTGCCTGTCATGGCCCTTGTATTACAGTAGAACAGGGGCAAAAGAAAACAAACTAGTAAACAAACAACAACCCCCTAGCAACCCTCCTCTATTAAGACTTTGTGATGCAAGGCAGGGCTGCCCCTGGGTACGTGCTGGTTTTGATCATATCACATAATTTGTGTCGCTTTGATTTCCTCCCAAACAAATACCTAACAAACAAGACCAGTCAGGAAGGGGGAACAAAGACAGACAGGCTACAGCAGCTTAAACTCAAACAACATCGTTCCCAAACTATGGAGGTTCACAGGAGACAACTGACTTTGAGGAAGTAGATGTCTATTTTCTTTGATAATGGTGTGTTGAGGGGCGTTTGGAGATACAGTGGGTCATGTCACCTTATTGCCTTAATAGGGCAGTCGAATCAAATCAACTTATATAGCCCTTCTTACATCAGCTGATATCTCAAAGTGCTGTACAGAAACCCAGCCTAAAACCCCAACCAGCAAGCAATGCAGGTGTTTAGACGGCAAGCAATGCAGTGACGCTTTTGAGATAAATCTTCTCTTTTCTTCCAAATAATCAAATGCCATGTTGCAGTTTGGAGACGATTAGAAGTGCATTGATAATGTCTGCAACGACAAGGCCACAGACATACAACCAAGGCCCTATCCATGTCATTTTCAACTGGGGCAATACACTCCACACCAGGATTTAAAAAGGAAGAGATTTTGACATTTCAAACCATCAGTTTACATACTGTAACTGCTAACCAACCTAAGCCACCGGAAAACGTGTGGCGAGAAAGCATTTTCCCCAGTACTTTTCAATCAGTAGTGGCGCCGCCACACCAATTTCAAAGCAACAGCACCGAATGCGCTTGCACATATTCATTAGTTCACATCATAGAAAAATGCATTCTTTTTTTTGCAACAGTTGACATAGTAACTCCCCGATTTCAGTGTTGTTCCCTCTGTTTTGTCTAGTGAATACAACCCTGTCCCTGGGATTTCACTCAGTAACCTTCACGCTCGCTGCGGCAGGAGTCACTTGTCAGTCACAGTGGTCTCCTAATGATGTGTAAATATTTTTTTCCCCAACGTTTAATTTCAGGACTGTGTTTTATTTCAATGGTGCCCCACACCAGCATGGCATTGTTTATTAAATCAGAAACAACTGCAAAGCTTGCAAATCGCAACATAATAGATCATCTTTGGCTACAGCAAAGATGGTGGATAAATGAATATAGTTCAATCAGGCTGTTTACCATTGAAATAAATGTGTAAGTTCCAGTCTACCTAACAGGGTGGTTCTCCTATAGACACCAATGAAATAGCAACTGGGTCTGGTCTATTTGGTTAATTTACTTTCATTGAACCAGAAAATAAAACTGCAAGTGGTGTGTATCGCTTCCTCTTCCGTGTCTGGCTACAGCTTTTCGCAGTAGCCTACACTTCTGTCACGGCTGATGAAAGGAGCAGACCAAGGTGCAGCGTGGTGAGCGTACATACTTCTTTATTATAAAATGTTGCCAACAACACCAATAAACCGAAAACGTGCCGCCAACGTAGTGCTCACAGGCAACTATACATGGACAACCACCCACAAATACAGGTGGGAAAAAGGCTACCTAAGTATGGTTCTCAATCAGAGACAATGATAGACAGCTGCCTCTGATTGAGAACCACACCTGGCCAAACACACAGAAATACAAATCATAGAAAAAGGGACATAGAATGCCCACCCAAATCACACCCTGACCAAACCTAAATAGAGACATATAAAGGGCGTGACAACGTCGCTGCCTGAACCATGGAGCAAACTAAAAAAGAGGGTGCAAACTAATGTTTTTGCACCTCTCATTTTTTATCAGCAAATTATCATGATCATTTGTAAATGTTCCTTATTTTTGAGCTAGTCTACATAGAAAAATATTTGACAATATTATAAATAATAAAATTGTGTGACATGATTGCATTTTAGAACTGCGCTCCCTCAGTCGCTACCAGATGTAAGGTTTTGACCATTAGCATTTTTGGCAAATTAGTTTTGCATGACCCAGTAACACTGGGTTTGCTAGGTTTGCAAATTTTTCGAACATTCCATTGATTCTAAAGAGAGAGCACCACCTACCCGGAGCACTGGGTCATGCAAAAAATGAACTTGCATATTGCTTCAATAGTTAGGCTATCCATATTATCGGAGTGTATATTCGTTCTATTTCTATGGCGGATTCAGCGGACACAATTTAGATAATGCATTGATATACACTGATACACAAAACATTAAAAGACACCTGCTCTTTCCATGACATAGACCGACTGACCAGGTGAATCCAGGTGAAAGCTATGATTGCTTATTTATGTCACTTATTAAATCCACTTCAGTGTAGATGAAGGGTAGGAGACATGTTATAGAAGGATTTTTGAGCCTTGAGACAATTGATACGTGGATTGTGTATGTGTGCCATTCCGAGGGTAAATGGGCAAGACAAAAGATTGAAGTGCCGTTGAACTGTGTTTGGTAGTAGGTACCAGGCGCTTCGGTTTGTTTCAAAGATTGCAACGCTGCTGTGTTTTTCACGCTCAACAGTTTCCCCTGTGTAACAAGAATGGTCCACCACCCAAAGAATATCCGGCCAACTTGACACAACTGCGGGAAGCATTGAAGTCAGCATGGGCTAGCCTCCCTGTGGAACGCTTTCGGCTTCTAGAGTCCATTCTCTGACAAATTGTTCTGAGGGCAACAGGGTGGGGGGGTGCAACTCATTATTAGGAAGGGGTTCCTAACATTTACTGAAATCATAACAGAGATAACAAAGAACATAGCTATTTGATCATGTCTGTGTACATATCCAAATATGAATGATGTCTGGAATCTGACACAGTTTCACTGGAATTTGCAAACGACAAACGGACACCTACAGCACCCGATGCCACAGGAAGGCCAAAAATATCATCAAGGGCAACAACCACCCGAGCCACTGCCTGTTCACCCCGCTATCATCCAGAAGGCGAGGTCAGTACAGGTGCATCAAAGCTGGGACCGAGAGACTGAAAAACAGCTTCTACCTCAAGGCCATCAGACTGTTAAATAGCCATCACTAGCACATTAGAGGCTGCTGCCCTATATACATAGACTTGAAATCACTGGCCACTTCAATAATGGAACACTAGTCACTTCAGTAATGTTTACATATTTTGCATTACTCATCTGTACATACTGTATTCTATTATAATCTACTATATCTTAGTCTATGCCGCTCGGCATTGCTCGTCCAAATATTTATATATTCTTAATTCCATATCTTTAGATTTGTTTTGTATTGTGTGTATTGTTGTGAAATTGTTAGATATTACTTGTTAGATATTACTGCACTGTTGGAGCTAGAAACACAAGATTTTTTTCTACAACCGCAATAACATCTGCTAAACACATGTATGTGACCAATACAATTTGATTTGATTTGAAACGCCACCCTCAACAGCTCATACTAGTGGCAGGTCAGCTGTTTGTTCACCCGCCCGCAATTGCTAATAACCAGTGGTGTAAAGTTCTTAAGGACTACTTACATAGTTTTTTGGGGTATCTGTACTTTAATATGTATATTTTTGACAACTTTTACTTTTACTCCACTACATTCCTAAAGATAATATATACTTTTTTACTCCCATACATTTTCCCTGACACCAAAAAGTACTGCTTACATTTTGAATGCTCAGACACAACAGAATTATGGTTCAATTCACGCAGCTATCAATTCTAAATTCTAAATTTACTTGAGTAAATTTCTATTAAGGTATCTTTACTTTCACTCGTGTGTGACAATTAAGCAGGGTGGGGTAAGATCAATGTTTAATTGTTGAAACAAAAAAGCCACGTTTGGAGAAAACAAATTGGAGGTAGATGAAGGCCATGCTTTGGGTAAAAAACTATTAAGGAAAATAAATGGTTACAGTTGACAGATTTGTTGTTATTTTTCAAATGTATTTTTTTCCGGAAAGGGGCATTTTCCTAGCTACCGGGATAAGATGTTGTACCTCCATTGCACCATAGCTTTCTTCAGTGTAACAGGTTTCTTACTCCCTTTGGTTTCTTTATTCAGGCTTAGTGTTGCCTTGTCCTCCAGGAACCTCGTGTGGGGTGAGGCTGTCAGGACTGTAGCCGACTCAGCCTTTCTTTTCCTTGGTCCTGTATAATTGACCTGGGGGAATACTCCAACATGACCTCTGCCGATGTTTGTTGTTGTATAACTGGTATTTTAAACAAAAATAAAACAAGCAAATAAAAACAAGAACCCATGAGTATTGGTTTGATAAACTCTTCTTTCTTTACACTCTACACACATACATATACTGTATTTCCTCAAATGAGTGTTGACGTTTCTTTTTCTTACCAACATTCGGAACAAGGTCACTGTAGACCTGTGGGTGCTGGGTGGGCTGTGGGGTGGAGGTTGTGGTGGAGGTTGATGTTGTGGCAGAGGTTGCTTATGGGATACAGATTGATAATTCTGTGTGCCGCTTCATAAAACCGTAAAATCAGTCTATGCCTGCCAACCACCTTTCTTTATTGAAAGTGTTTTGGATTGCCATCCTCTCCGCCAGGTCAAAGGCAAGTTTTGACCTGCTTTTCTCGGTGGCACATGGGTGGCACATTAAAAGTATGGGCAGCTGCCTTAATGCCCTACGCATTTTCAATGTCATTCCAGACACAACGAAGCGCCTCTTCGCCATTGCCACCACGATCATTGTTATTTTTATGAAAATGTAATGTGTGTGTGTGTGTTTTATCAATATTTAATCAGTTATATTCAAATGAATTTGTAACAATTTTTAACAACCTAATCTTACCCTAACCATTGTTCTGACCTTAACCTTACCCTAACCCATATTCTGACCCTAACCCTGGTCCCTATTCTAACTCTGAACCCTAATCCTAACCCCTATTCTGACCCGAACCTTCTGACAATCTCCTAACCCTAACCCCTATTCTGATCCTAACCCCTATTCTGACCCTAACCCTGGCCCCTATTCTAACTGACACCTAACCCTAACCCCTATTCTGACCATAACATTCTAACCCTAACTTAACCCCTATTCTGACCCTAACCCCTATTCTGACCCTAACCTAGCCCTAACCCCTATTCTGACCCTAACCCTAACCTTGGCCCCTATTCTAACCCTGACCCCTACCCTAATCCCAATCCTGCTAACAAGGGGTTAGCTAGCTATTCTAGCAGATATTGTCTTATGCTAATTAGTTGGCTAGCATTGATTTCACCCCAGAATTTCTGCTAGTGAGGTTGCTAGTTACCTAACTGGGCTAGACAGTGCCTAAATTACAGCTAGAAAAACATCATCAACCATGAGGGGAGTGATGCCCTCGTGGGCATCTTGCCCCATTGGAGGGTTGGCATCTTTCCCCCAACATATTACTACTTTTCTCAAGAACAATGAACATTTTCTCTCTAAACGAGTGGATGATTTATCTTCAGGCTTCCTTACATTGAAAACATAAATGGATCTAACTTTATTGAAATACAGTACCAGTCACAAGTTTGGACACACCTACTCATTCCAGGGATGTTCTTTTTTAAAACTCTTTTCTACATGATGTCTTCACTATTACTCTACAATGTAGAAAATAGTAAAAATAAAGAAAAAACCCTGAATTATTAAGCGTGTCCAAACTTTAGACTGGTACTGTTATATCTACAACTTTTTCTAAATTACATTTTTTTAATCAACTTATCTCAAAATTGTTTTGAAGGAATTACTTTAAAAATGCTGATGAAACAGAGGGAATGTGTAGTTGATCAAGACTAGTGGCATACAGAGGAACTGTTGAAATAAGGAATTGTGACATCTTGTGGTTTTTGTAACCATGGTAACCTACTTTTCCCACCACTATTAATAACCCATCCACAACCACCCAACTGTATGTGATAAAGTGAGAATCTGAGGCCCACACCCGACCATAACCTGCTGATATATCAAATATACAGTCGGCTGCAGTCATAGACAATGGAACAATTTTGGGATTATTGACAGAGAACAGATTTATTTAGCCTGTTTCTATTTATAATTTCCCGATCTTATGGTAGATCATTTGTTAGTCAACTTGTCTATGATTAGATACATGCAGCTTCTCTTCTGTCATTATGTGTTGCCCTAGAAATAAATCTTGTCTCACCAGAATAATATCGTAAATCTTCAATCTAGAAGATTGAAGATTGACATCTGTTGTCACACCCTGATCTGTTTCACCTGTCTTTGTGGTTGTCTCCACCCCCCATCTTCATCATTATCTCCAGTTGTACTTATGCCTGTGTTCTCGGTTTGTCTGTTGCCAGTTCGTCTTGTCTTGTCAAGCTTACCAGCATGTTTTTCCGTGCTCCTGCTTTCCTAGTCTCTGTTTTCCTTGTCCTCCTGGTTCTGACTCGTTCTGCCTGCTCTGACACTGGGCCCGCCTGCCTGACCATTCCAAGTGCCTTGACCTCGATCCCTGCCTGCCCCCACTGTACCTTTCGGGCTCTGACCTGGTTAATGAACTTTAGCCTGTCCCCGACCTGCCCATTGCCTGTCCCTTGTATTTCAATAGATATCAGAGACTCGAACCATCTGCCTCCTGTGTCTGCATCGGGGTCTTGTCCTGTGTCATTATATCTGCAATGTTCTCTGTGATCACTGCTTCTTTCCAGGAGAAAAGACGTTTAGGGACCGAGCAGAAAGGGAAAGTTTACAAATCACATCAGTTTGACCAATTTGTAAGGAAATAGAATGCTGAAAAAATTATCCAAAATGTATCTGATAAGAGTTCAGTTCGGCTTGGGTGCATATTTCATGTGGTTGAAATACTACCATCAGCTTTTATGATGCTGATAAAGATAGCACCTCTACAGACCGTATCTATCTGCACATTCACATTCTCATATTTCTCCACTCCTGTTCTCAAGTCAAAATTTTGCCGGCATTTGGTTTATCCTTTTCACTGCAATAAATGCTTAATTATGCAGGAGTTAATATTAAGGCTATGTGAGATGTTATTGATCTACAGTCAGTGTTCAGATTTCCCATCTGAACAGTAGGCTACACTTCCCTTGATGTGCCATAGGCTTATTTGAAGTCCCCATCTTGTGACTGTTGAACTTCTATAGCACCTCACAATCATCACACATACAGTAACACTGCTATCATCCTCTTTGACCACTTCACCAAATCTTTCCCAAACACGACTTTCCTGGCCCTCCCTTCTCTTTATTTTCAACTCTCCATTTCGCAGCTTTTTGCTTATTGAATTCAACTCTGACATTGTCCTTTTTGCATCTGTGGATCGAAGTTAACTTTTTCTGCCTGTTCCTGAAAGCATTTGGTGGTTGGCTTGTAGGCTATTAGGTACTCGTACTGTTAGGCCCTAAAGCTTAGGCTTATGCACTAATGCCAGATAGCCTAAAATAATGAAAGAATAACCTGAATATAGCCTATAGATATAAAACTGCACAAGAATTACACATTTAGGATTTTTGAAGGTATTGTTCTCTCTTTCTCAACCTGCCTGCCACCCAACCACTTTTCCCTTCATCAACTCAATATTTCCTGAACCCTAAACCCACAGATATAACCTTGGGGACTGCAGGTTATGAGTCAACCCACACATCACTAATAGGCACGGTTTAGCTTAGATTTATCTCTTGACAGGTAGGATGTTAGTCTTTTTCTGAAATAATTATTTTCAACTGACTTACAGTATGCCTGTCTGAACTGAAATGGTGCTCACATAACTTTCATTAGCTATCTAAGGTTAGCATGTTAGCTAGTTACAGCTGTTGATTAATGCCTTATTTGTTGTTTTTTCTCTGCTACACGCGGAAATCGCCACACTGTTCCAATTCCTGAATATGTATTAGCAGCCTGCGTCAGTCTTCGAGGTGGAATCTAAAATCTAAAATCTAATCTCTCTCTTCTTGGAGAGAGGAAGAGGAAGAGAGAGGCCCAACTCGCCCGAAAATCTGTCTCCCTCCACCATGTGGTGTTTTTTAGTTGTTTCGCCCACCAAGCAAGGAGATTTTGTATGGAGGTCATTGAAAGAGTGTTGAATTTGGTAAACAAACAAATGACTATGTGGGGTTTATTTGATCGAATAGCAGTTCCGTAATGCTTAAGTTGTTACGAGTGTACTGATATAAGTAGGACATGTGACATCCCTTTAACAGAAATTTATTCAAATAAAAGTGAAAGTCACCCAGTAAAATACTACTTGAGTAAAAGACTAAAAGTACTTGATTTTAAATATACTTAAGTGTCAAAAGTGAAAGTAAAAGTATAAATCATTTCAAATTCCTTATATTAGGCATACCAGATGGCACGATTTTCATCTTTTTTAAATTTTCGAATAGTCAGGGGCACACTCCAACACTGACATAATTTACTAATGAAGCATTTGTCTTTAGTGAGTCTGTCAAATCAGAGAAAGTAGGGATGAGCAGGGATGTTCTCTTGATAAAAGCGTGAAGCATTCAAAATGTAACAAGTACTTGAGTAAAAAGTACATTATTTTCTTTAGGAATGTACTGAAGTAAAATTAAAAGTAATCAAAAATATAAATAGTAAAGTAAAGTACAGACACCCCCAAAAACTACTTAAGTAGTACTTTAAAGTATGTTTACTTAAGTACAGGCATCCAGGCAACATAGAGAAAAAAAAAATGTTATATTGGAGTTGTCTCGAGATGGCTATGCATATTCATGACATGAGGTTAATAGCGTAGCATCTCTTTCCACTTCAACAACCCATCGAATATCCAATAAAAGATTACAATAATGAAATGTATCCACCAATCCAAAGAAAGGAAGTAGCAAGACAGCCGCTGTTCTGCTTTTGTAACACACTGGGCGTAGTGGGTGCGGAGTCAGAAGCAGGAGGAAGAAGATACAAAGTAGCCCTTTATTACGCACCGGGGAAAAATGTACTGCCAAGAAACTGGGCGCACATGTACAATTGCCCAAAACCAGGACCACACCAGTCAGGAGGGAAAATCCAAAACAACCAGCACTACTACACAAAATACACAGTGGGAAACCAAATAAGCCCACACAAAGAGCAGGCGGGCCTACCAGCATAAATAGCCCAACTAAACCTAAACAAGAAACAGGTGTTACTAATCAGACAAAAACAACAGAAAAGGGATCGGTGGCAGCTAGTAGGCCGGTGACGCAGACTGCCGAGTGCCACCCGAACAGGAAGAGGGGCCACCTTCGGTAGGAGTCGTGAGAGCTTTGTGGACAACGACTCCCATTGTTATGTGGATAGACATGTATCTTGTCAGTATATACATCATCATTTATTTGGTTAAGAAATTCAAATTCATAACTGGGCTGTATTCATTAAGGAAAGCTTAACCGTTTATTAAGAACCAAACGGAAGCAAAACGAGAATTCAAACATGAGTTGGTTTCGGGGTATGGTTTGATATGTATATCTCATATGTGTGTGTGTGTGTGTGTGTGTGTGTGTTTGCAGGTGGGAACAGTTAGCTAAATGTGACTGACCACATTGATTCGGTCTTACGTATCAAAATTTGAAATTGTGTTTTTTACATTGGATAAAAGCACAGAGCTAAAATAAATATATTGCTATATAATACACTGCATTTGAGGAACAATGGGATAGTAATTCATCTTTGAAAGTTGATTAACTTGTAACCTCACTTTTGAGAAAATGGCCTTTGAATATTTTGGTACCTACTGGAGAGCTCTTCTTTGTCTACACCCATTCAGCATCGTTCACACACTCTTAAGCTGTTACGGTTTTCTTCCGTTGAAGGAGAGTCGGACCAAAATGCAGCGTGGTTAATACGATACATCTTTAATGAAGATGACACACGAAAATACAAAACAATAAACGTACGTGAAAACCGAAACAGCCTAAACTGGTGCAAACTAACACAGAGACAGGAACAATCACCCAGAAAACACTCAAAGAATATGGCTGCCTAAATATGGTTCCCAATCAGAGACAACGAGAATCACCTGCCTCTGATTGAGAACCGCCTCAGGCAACCATAGACTTTGCTAGAACACCCCACTAAGCCACACTCCCAAAACCTATGAAAAACCCCCATACATAAACACAACACAAAATAAACCCATGTCACACCCTGGCCTGACCAAATAAATATAGAAAACACAAAATACTAAGACCAGGGCGTGACAGAACCTCCCCCCCAAGGTGCGGACACCTGGCCTCACACTAAACCCATAGGGGAGGGTCCTGGTGGGCGTCTGTCCACGGTGGCGGCTCCGGGTCGGGACGTGGACCCCACTCCAACCAAGTCTTAGTCCCCCTGTAACGCGTCCTTTGATTGGCGACCCTCGCCGCCGACCTTGGCCTAATAACCCTCACCAAGGACCCCACTGGACTGAGGGGCAGCTCGGGACTGAGGTAGAAGCTCGGGACTGAGGGGAAGCTCGGGACTGAGGGGAAGCTCGGGACTGAGGGGTAGCTCGGGACTGAGGGGTAGCTCGGGACTGAGGGGTAGCTCGGCACTGAGGGGAAGCTCGGCACTGAGGGGAAGCTCGGCACTGAGGGGAAGCTCAGCACTGAGAGGATGCCTAGTACCGAGAGGAAGCCCAGGCAGGTAGTAGGCTCTGGCAGATCCTGGCTAGCTGGTGGTTTTGGCAGATCCTGGCTGACTGGCGGATCCTGGCTAGCTGGTGGTTCTGGCAGATCCTGGCTGACTGGCGGATCCTGGCTGACTGGTGGATCTGGAAGATCATGGCTGACTGGCGGATCCTGGCTGACTGGCGGATCTGGAAGACCCTGGCTGACTGGTGGATCCTGGCTGAATGGTGGATCCTGGCTGAATGGCAGATCTGGCAGATCCTGGCTGACTGGCGGATCCTGGCTGACTGGCGGATCTCTAGCTGCTCTGGCTGCTCCATGCAGACAGGCAGCTCTGGCTGCTCCATGCAGACTGTCAGCTCTGGCTGCTCCATGCAGACTGTCAGCTCTGGCTGCTCCATGCAGACTGGCAGCTCTGGCTGCACCATACAGACTGGCAGCTCTGGCTGCTCCATGCAGACTGGCAGCTCTGGCTGCTCCATGCAGACTGGCAGCTCTGGCTGCACCATACAGACTGGCAGCTCTGGCTGCTCCATGCAGACTGGCAGCTCTGGCTGCTCCATGCAGACTGGCAGCTCTGGCTGCTCCATGCAGACTGGAAGCTATGGCTGCTCCATGCAGACTGGCAGCTCTGGCTTCTCCATGCAGATTAGCAGCTCTGGCTGCGTTGAACAGGCAGGAGACTCCGGCAGCGCTGGAGAGAAGGAAGGCTCTGGCAGCGCTAAACAGGCGGGAGACTCTGGCAGCGTTGGAGAGGAGGAAGGCTCTGATAGCGCTAGACAGGCGGGAGACTCCGGCAGCGCTGGAGAGGAGGAAGGCTCTGGCAGCGCTAAACAGGCGGGAGACTCCGGCAGCGCTGGAGAGGAGGAAGGCTCTGGTAGTGCTAAACAGGCGGGAGACTCCGACAGCGCTGGAGAGGAGAAAGGCTCTGGCAGCGCTGAACAGGCGAGGCGCACTGAAGGCCTGGTGCGTGGTGCTGGCACTGGTGGTACTGGGCCGAGGACACGCACAGGAAGCCTGGTGCGAGGAGCTGCCACCGGAGGACTGGTGTGTGAAGGTGGCACAGGATGGACCGGACCGTGAAGGTGTACTGGAGAGCCTGAGAGCAGGACTGGCACAGGACGTGCAAGGCTAGGTAGGTACACAGGAGGCCTAGTGCGTGAGGCTGGCACACTCTTCACCAGCCGACTAACACGCACCTCAGGACGAGTATGGAGCGCTGACCCAGGTGCCATCAAATCCCCGACACGCTCCGTCGGGCGAATATCGTATCTAAAGCACCAACCTAGCAACTCCCTCATAACTCTCTCCTCCACTTTCCCCATTAACTCCTTCACAGTCTCTGCTTCACTCACCTCCAACACCGGCTCTGGTTCTGGTCTCCTCCTTGGCTCCTCACGATAAACAGGGGAGTTGGCTCAGGTCTGAACCCTGACTCTGCCACACTCTCCCTGAGCCCCCCAATAAATTTTTGGGGCTGACTCTCGGGCTTCCTTCTGCGCCGCCGTGCTTGTCTCTTCGATTCCATTCTCCTATAGCCCTCTTCGCACTGCTCCAGCGAATCCCAGGCGGGCTCCGGCACTCTCTCTGGGTCGACCGCCCACCTGTCTATTTCCTCCCAAGTCGTATATTCCAACCTTGGTTGCTCCTGCTGCCGCTGCCTGTCACCACGCTGCTTGGTCCTGGTGTGGTGGGTGATTCTGTTATGGTTTTCTTCCGTTGAAGGAGAGTCGGACCAAAATGCAGCGTGGTTAATACGATACATCTTTAATGAAGATGACACACGAAAATACAAAACAATAAACGTACGTGAAAACCGAAACAGCCTAAACTGGTGCAAACTAACACAGAGACAGGAACAATCACCCACGAAACACTCAAAGAATATGGCTGCCTAAATATGGTTCCCAATCAGAGACAACGAGAATCACCTGCCTCTGATTGAGAACCGCCTCAGGCAACCATAGACTTTGCTAGAACACCCCACTAAGCCACACTCCCAAAACCTATGAAAAACCCCCATACATAAACACAACACAAAATAAACCCATGTCACACCCTGGCCTGACCAAATAAATATAGAAAACACAAAATACTAAGACCAGGGCGTGACATAAGCTTTAGCTCCACCAATCTCTTTAAGGGTTGATGCGAGCATTATGTCCTAACAACACAGCCAAGCACCCAAGCTATCTGGCAGTTGTCGCAGTGACATTCTATTAAAATGGACACTTGCATAGTGGAGTCTTTTTGTTGAGACAATGAGCCATAATCCCAACTCATGACGTTACTATCCTGCATGAATCTGCAGGTAGCTAACCAACCTTGGGCGGCAGGTAGCCTAGTGGTTAGGCTACCTGTAGCCGAAAGGTTGTTGGATCGAATCCCCGAGCTAACAAGGTACAAATCTGTCGTTCTGCCCTGGAGCAAGGAGGTTATCCCACTGTTCCTTGGGCGTGGATGTTGATTAAGGCATCCCCCGCACCTCTCTGATTCATAAGGGCTGGGTTAAATATTTCAGTTGAAGGCATTCAGTTGTACAACTGACTAGGTATCCCCTCCCAATATTATCTAGCTAACATTAGGCTATAACTAGCCATGCAAATAGCTCTGATATACGAATAATAAGATCATACACATAGCTAGCTAACAGTACACTTGAAATGAAAAGACTCTATGTCAAAATTAGAAATGTTTCATATCTGAAAATGTAGCTAGCTGGACTATCTTACCCGTGGTCTAAAATCGGAGTTGATAGCCAGAGCGAATTTACAAGCTACATCTATCAACAGTTGTCGCAGTGACATTCTATTGAAATGGATACTTCATAGTGGAGTCTTTTGTTAAGACATGCAGCTAGCTAGCTAAACAATGAACCATAATCCCAACTCATGACTGTCACACCCTGGCCATAGAGAGGCTTTTTATTCTCTATTTTGGTTAGGCCAGGGTGTAACTAGGGTGGGCGTTCTATGTTCTTTTTTCTATGTTTTTGTATTTCTTTGTTTTTGGCCGGGGACAGTCAGGGACAGTTGTCTGTCGTTGTCTCTGATTGAGAACCATACTTAGGTAGCTCTTGCCCACATGGGTTTGGTGGGTAGTTGTTTTCTGTTTTGTGTTTCTGCACCTGACAGGACTGTTTCGTTTTCATTTATTCTCTTTGTTATTTTGTTTTGTGTTCAGTTTAAATGAAGATAACATGAACACTTATCACGCTGCATATTGGTCCAATCCTTCATACTCCTCCTCAGAAGAGGATGAAAACCGTTACAATGACGTTACTACCCTCCATGAATCTGCAGGTAGCTAAGCAACCAGGTTCAATGTTAGCTAGTGAGTCAGCCAGCTAACGCTAGCTAACTAACAGTACACTTTAACTTGAAATGAAAATTACTTCTCAAAATTATAAACGTGTAATATCTGAAAATGTAGCTAGCTAGACTATCTTAACCGTATATATCATGGTTGGATGCTTCTCCCTGTCATGGATGCCATAGTTGTCCGTAGATGGAAGATATAATCAAGGGGTCAGGTGTTTTCTCCATCTGCTTAGCTATCATACTTTATTCCACTGATTTCAAAACTCGGTCCTTCAGAAAGTGGAGAGCAACACTTATGCAGTTCCACTAAGCAATATATTATTTTTAAAGTCGCAGTAGACAGGATTACTTACACATACTAACTAGCTCAAATAGACAGAAGTGTGCTATACCAATCCGAACTAATCTCTTGCCATGTCCAGCCCACTCAGCCAATCATGGCTAGCGAGAAGGTTGCTGACTTTTTCTGTGGCTAAACCAACTAGGCTCGTAATTTAACAATTTTATTTGTATTTACAGATGGTATTAACATTTGCTTTGAAGGCACATGAAAGGTCACATGTTCTAGAAGGCATTTCTGCCAAAAACGCATTTTGATTTAAATAAAAAGATGACGTTCAAATGAAGTATTGACCTGTGACATACGCCTAGTTTCCTGAAATGGGTCACAAATTATTTAGCCAATTAGCTTCAGTCGGCTGTATTTAGCCTCGTTGTCGTTATTTTAATGTGTTACTTTTTATTTTATGACATTTTCTACTTTAGTTTATTTAGTAAATATTTTCTTACCTCTATTTCTTGAACTGCACTGTTGGTTAAGGGCAAGTCAGTAAGCATTTCTACACCTGTTGTAAGGTTGTACCTGTTGTATTCGGCGCATGTGACAAATACAATTTGATTTGATCTAGTGAAGTAAGAGGATGTTGTTTTTGAGTATTTTTACATGTATATAGCACTTTTTGCCGAAGACAGTTTTGAAGGATACATTTTGTAAAAGAAAATCGAATAACAATGAACTTTTGTGTACTCTACTTTTGCCTCCTTCTGGGCAATTGTTACACTGCTCCCCTCCCAAATCCAAAATGTTTAAAAAAAATTAGGGCTGTCAAAGTCAATGCGTTAACGAGTAACCTGTTTGTCGCTTTTTGGGGACGCTGTTAACCGTGTCTCCATTTATTCACTGCATAGAACCTTTTAGGTGTATGTGTTTCTGCATTGAGCCTTTTAAGCACAGAACACACAATGGAGCACAGCTACAGTCAATGCTTGCACATTTAGCTACAGCATTGTGCATTTAGCAAAATCATTGTACAAAATTATTGTAAAGTTATGGCCAGTATTAACTGTGCTATGTTTTTTTTTCTTTCTGCCGTGGATTTGTGCGCATGTCACAGGCTATTTTAAACTACTCGCATGCCACTTTTTTTCTGGGGGGGCTTGACAATAAATTCCATTGTTTGGCTAGTCATGTTACCTACCACTGACTAGGCTATGCACAAATTTGGATGGCACAGGAAGAACTGAAAAGGTATAGGCTATTCAACAAGATGCTTCGAAAGTAGGCTGCATATGCTAGAATATGATTGTGAGTGGGAGGGTGGTGGGAGGGAGAGTGTGGCCTATCTTACTCAGCACGTGACGTCCATTACTCATTGAAAACATGAAATCCATTTAAATAATCATATTGAATAGCTTATATTCATTAAATAATGGTGGCTTCATGGAAATATTCACAATAAAATATTCATAAAATATACACTACCGTTAAAAAGTCTGGGGTTACTTAGAAATGTCCTTGTTTTTTAAAGAAAATCACATTTTTTTGTCCATTAAAATAGCATCAAATTGATCAGAAATACAGTGCAGACATTGTTAATGTTGTAAATGACTATTGTTTGTGCTGTTTGTGCTGCTCTGTGAAAGGAATTGTACACAGAGTTGTACGAGATCTTCAGTTTCTTGGCAATTTCTCGCATGGAATAGCCTTCATTTCTCAGAACAAGAATAGACTGATGAGATTCAGAAGAAAGGTATTTGTTTCTGGCCATTTTGAGCCTGTCATCGAACCCACAATTGATGATGCTCAAGGTACTCAACTATTCTAAAGAAGGCCAGTTTTATTGCTTCTTTAATCAGTACAACCGTTTTCAGCTGTGCTAACATAATTGCAAAAGGGTTTTCTAGTGATCAATTACTATTTTAAATGATAAACTTGGATTACATAACACAATGTGAACACAGGAGTGATGGTCGCTATAATGGGCCTCTGTACACCTCTGTACACCTATGTAGATATTACATAAAAAATCTGCCCTTTCCAGATACAATAGTCATTTACAACATTAACAATGTCTACACTGTATTTCTGATCAATTTGATGTTATTTTAATGGACAAATTTGTTTAGCATTTCTTTCAAAAACAAGGACATTTCTTTAGTGACCCCAAACTTTTGAACGGTAGTGTATATATATTTTTTGTATATATATTTTTTACAAATGTAGGTTGTCATTGTTCTGACATACGCATAATATGACTGAAAACGGCCTGCAATCGTATGGGTGCACAATTTAACAACTGAATTTATTGCAATTTGAATTCTGTATTTTAATCAGCATTTGCTTCTGTGACATACTGTGCATGTGCTGGGGAACAAAAGACAGTGATTCACGTAATTTGCTCCTCTCAGGACCACACTGCCCACAGCGACAACTTTCAAAAAGTTAAGGACATGCGAGAGTGGGGACTGTAAGTACACATTTTTGTCCAAGTAATTTTCTCAATAATTTGTAATCCATTCAGGTCACAAAGTATTATTTTTTGTAGGCTAAATTAACATTAGCAACTCTGGATTCTACCTAGCTAACTTTAACTAGGTAAGGCGGAAAGCATAGCGAACTGATTTGCTAACTAACTTGGTGTATGGGTTAACTCACTATCTAACTAGCCATTACAGCTCGTGAGAAAGGGGCATTAATAAACCACCAAGAAAGGGGGATGATGACAAGGAGTTGGCCAAATGTATTTGTTGGCAAGGCATGTCACATTTTCATTGCTTTATTTGTAAATAAAAAACATATTATTGTGTGTGTAAATTTTGACTAGTCCACCAAAAAAATTAATTTTCCAGCTCATCTGGCATTTGCAATAATTGCCCGATGGCCAATCCAGCCCAATCCAGCCTTTATTTTGATATACTCAGAGGACCATTATTAGCATGTTTTAACCACTCCTATATAAACGGTAGATTATCTGACACACAACAAGGTGGTCTGATTTCATTATTACTGAAACAGGATCCAAGTGTATATAAAGATCCAGTCAAGTTTTTAAAAATTCAAAATAAATGCTTGGCGCATAGAATTAATAAGGTTTTGTCAGATATTATTAATCTTAATCAGACAGGTTTTTCACATGGACAATGCATTGGAGATCCATTGTTTTATTTTACTAGGCATGTCAGTTAAAGAACAAATTCTTATTTTCAATGACAGCCTAGGAACAGTCAGTTAACTGCCTGTTTAGGGGTAGAACAACAGATTTATACCTTGTCAGCTTGTGGATTTGAACTTGCAACCTTTCAGTTACTTGTCCAACACTTTAACCACTAGGCTACCCTGCCGCCCCACATATAATACAATATAAGACAAGTACTGGAAACAATAGGAAACTATGAAATATCAGGGAAACCAGGCCTGGTTTTCACAGCTGATTTTGAAAAGGCCTTTGATAAAGTATGACTGGAGTTTATATATAAATATATTCCATAAACAATCTGCCGTTTCCAGCTACAATAGTCATTTACAACATTATCATTGTCTACACTGTATGTCTGATCAATTTGATGTTATTTTAATGGACAAAAATGTGCTTTTCTTTAAAAAACAAGGAAGCAACCGAACAAGTGACCCCAATATTTTGAACGATAGAGTATGTATATAGATATACATAGGGGAGAACAAGTATTTGATACACTGACGATTTTGCAGGTTTTCCTACTTACAAAGCATGTAGAGATCTATAATTTTTATCATAGGTACACTTCAACTGTGAGACGGAATCTAAAACAAAAATCAAGAAAATCACATTGTATGATTTTTAAGTAATTAATTAGTATTTTATTGCATGACATAAGTATTTGATCACCTACCAACCAGTAAGAATTCCAGCTCTCACAGACCTGTTGTTTTTATTTAAGAAGCCCTCCTGTTCTCCACTCATTACCTGTATTAACTGCACCTGTTTGAACTCGTTACCTGTATAAAAGACACCTGCCCACACAGTCAATCAAACAGACTCCAACCTCTCCACAATGGCCAAGACCAGAGAGCTGTGTAAGGACATAAAGGGAGGCAGGGATAAAATTGTAGACCTGCACAAGGCTGGGATGGGCTACAGGACAATATGCAAGCAGCTTGGTGAGAAGGCAACAACTGTTGACGCAATTATTAGACAATGGAAGAAGTTCAAGATGACGATCAATCACCCTCAGTCTGGGGCTCCATGCAATATCTCACCTTGTGGGGCATCAATGATCATGAGGAAGGTGAGGGATCAGCCCAGAACTAGACGGCAGGACCTGGTCAATGACCTGAAGAGAGCTGGGACCACAGTCTCAAAGAAAACCATTAGTAACACACTACACCATCATGAATTCAAATCCTGCAGCACACGCAAGGTCCCCCTGCTCAAGCCAGCGCATGTCCAGGCCCATCTGAAGTTTGCCAATGGCCATCTGGATGATCCAGAGGAGGAATGGGAGAAGGTCATGTGGTCTGATGAGACAAAAATAGAGCTTTTTGGTCTAAACTCCACTCGCCGTGTTTGGAGGAAGAAGAAGGTTGAGCACAACCCCAAGAACATCATCCCAACCGTGAAGCATGGAGGTGGAAACATCATTCTTTGGGGATGCTTTTCTGCAAAGGGGACAGGACGACTGTACCATATTGAGGGGAGGATGGATGGGGCCATGTATCGCGAGATCTTGGCAACAAACCTCCTTCCCTCAGTAAGAGCATTGTCTCCTTTTGAAAGACATTGCTAATGCTACAGCTTAGCTCACTCGCTACATACATAAACAACAACACTGAAGGGCTCAGAGTGGAAGTGAGAGGTTACGTGATTGACTGCCTGCACGTGTCATTTGTATCAATAAATCACTATCAGAAAATGTTTTGTGTGGTAACTATTGATATATTTACTCTATTATTCTCATGTATTCAATTAAATCATGCATTCCGATTCTTGCATAGATTATAATGGGCACATATTATGTGTGTAAAATATTTTTTTGAAGGTTGTACTGATTATAATGAGCTTAGCTAATTCCAGCCATGTTTGTTCACATACAATGCATTCTGGGTTCACGAAATTGTCTGTCGGACCAAAGATGCTATAACAAAATGAGGTGAGCCAGGGTTCATTCGTTTTTTGAGAACTTCAGGAAGTGAATGGTGGGATGTGAACGATGGTAGACGACACACCCCTTCAACATGCATACTATGGGGCGACAGCGCAGCCTAGTGGTTAGAGCGTTGGACTAGTAACTGAAAGTTTGCAAGTTCGAATGCCCCGAGCTGACAAGGTACAAATCTGTCGTTCTGCCCCTGAACAAGGCAGTTAACCCACTGTTCCTATGCCATCATTGAAAATAAGAATTTGTTCTTAAAAATTCTTAGGGCTGAGATCCCGCTAACAGTATCTCTCATCGAAATGACAACAACCAGTGAAAGTGCAGGGCGCCAAATTCAAAACATCAGAAATCCCATAACTAAAATTCCTCAAACATCCAAGTATTTCACACCATTTTAACGATACACTTCTTGTTAATCCCACCACAGTGTCAAATTTCAAATAGGCTTTACGGTGAAAGCACCACAAACGATTATGTTAGGTCAGAGCCAAGTCACAGAAAAACACAACCTTTTTTCCAGCCAAAGAGAGGAGTCACAAAAATCAGAAATAGAGATATAATTAATCACTAACCTTTGATGATCTTCATCAGATGACACTGGAAGGATTTCATGTTACACAATACATGTATGTTTTGTTCGATAAAGTTCATATTTATATGAAAAAAATCGCAGTATACATTGGCGCGTTATGTTCAGTAGTTCCAAAAACATCCGGTGATTTTGCAGAGAGCCACATCAATTTACAGAAATACTCATCATAAATGTTGATGAAAATACAAGTGTTATACATGGAACTTTAGATACACTTCTACTGAACTTCTTCGATATAGGGGGAGCTCTTTTAATTTTTGGATAAAAAAACGTTCCCGTTTTAAACAAGATATTTTGTCACGAAAAGATACTTGACTATGCATATAATTGACAGCTTTGGAAAGAAAACACTCTGACGTTTCCAAAACTGCAAAGATATTATCTGTGAGTGCCACAGAACTGATTCTACAGGCGAAACCAAGATGAAATTTCAAACAGGAAATGCCCCAGATTTTGAAGGCGCTGTGTTCCAATGTCTCCTTATATGGCTGTGAATGCACCAGGAATGAGCTTACACTTTCTGTCGTTTCCCCAAGGTGTCTGCAGCATTGTGATGTATTTGTAGGCATATCATTGGAAGATTGACCATTGGAGACTACATTTACCAGGCGCTCGCTTGGTGTCCTCCGTCGAAATTATTGCGTAATCTCCAGCTGCGTGTATTTTTCCATTTCCATTCCATTTGTCAACAGAAGTCACATAACATTATAAATATTCACTTACCTTTGATGATCTTCATCTGAATGCACTCCCAGGAATCCCAGTTCCACAATAAATGTTTGTTTTGTTCGATAATGTCCATCATTTATGTGCAAATAGCTCCTTTTGTTAGCGCGTTTGGTAAACAAATCCAAACTCACGTTCACTAGGAGCAGACGAAAAGTCAAAAAGTTCTGTTACAGTCTGTAGAAACATGTCAAACGATGTATAGAATCAATCTTTAGGATGTTTTTAACATAAATCTTCAATAATGTTCTAACCGGAGAATTCCTTTTTCTGTAAAAAAGCAATGGAACAGAGCTCGCTCTCACGTGAATGAGCATCACGAGCTCAAGGCATTCTGGCAGAATTCTGACTCATTCCCCTCTCATTCACCCCCACCTCACAGTAGAAGCATCAAACAAGGTTCTAGAGACTGTTGATATCTAGTGGAAGCCTTAGGAAGTGCAACATGACCAATATCCCATTGTATCTTCAATAGGGAATGAGTTGAAAAACAACCAACGTCAGATTTCCCACTTCCTGGTTTGATTTTTTCTCATTTTTTTGCCTGCCATGTGAGTTCTGTTATACTAACAGACATCATTCAAACAGTTTTAGAAATGTCAGAGTGTTTTCTATCCAAATATAGTAATAGTATGCATATATTAGCAACTGGGACTGAGTAGCAGTCCACTCTGGGAACCTTATTCATCCAAGCCTCTCAATACTGCCCCCAGCCATAAGAAGTTAATTGACTTGCCTAGTTAAATAAAGGTACAATTTAAAAAATACTATAAACAGACCAAACTCATCTGGTCTTCTCTTATTATCTTTGGTTTTTGTGAGGAAAAAAGCATGGCTGCATGCTGAAACTAATCGTCAGATTACTTTCGATTTCTAGAAAGTCTTTTACTCAATTATTTTGATCAACGGTGAGCTCTCCAGTGATGTGATTAATTTTTACATAGTAATTGCTATTAGCTAATTCATATTGTAGTTAATGTCAGCTGAGAGTTAGAAAATATGACCACTTTTGTTGCATCAATCTTTCCTCAGTTAGCGCTAGGACAAATGTAGCCTACATTTTTCCGGTTAGGATGATTGTGTTATGCTATAGATACTTCTATGAATATCTAATATCATGCTCACATTCTGGACATAACTTTGTAAGGACTGGTTAGGATGATTGTGTTATGCTATAGATACTTCTATGAATATCTAATATCATGCTCACATTCTGGACATAACTTTGTAAGGACTGTGTTTGTGTAAATACTTTCTGAAAAAATTGTGGCCAGCTCAAATGCTGATTGTTGCATCATTCGAAACTGTCCTTTCTAAATAAGTATTCTAAGTAAGCGTTCTAATCACATGGGTGTGAGCGTACGCTTCAGGGACCACTGTAGAACGATCACACCCATGTGATTGTACGTGTGAAAGGGTTCATTCGGGAGATGGTAACTCTTTAAACAGCCCTAATGGTGCCCCAAATTTCTAATTTGTTAATTGTTACATGATTAATTGAATTAGGTAACAATTAAACATAGTTAGTTGATTCGATAAATAGCAGTCATCAGAGTAATGGAAGTAAAGTCATGACAGTGTGTAGATTGATGAGGATTTTTTTGTTATTTGATCAATATTAGAATAAGGCTGCAACGTAACAAAATGTGGAAAAAGTCAAGGGGTCTGAGTACTTTCCGAATACACTGTATAACTTGTGTAAGAAAAGTTAGAGGAGTTACAATACTTTCAACTATTCAATGTTATTTAAGTAGTCTACGCAAATGAGTATGGAAGCTGATCGATGTCTAAATATGTTGACATGATAGCTCATCTCAAATGAAAACAGCTTGTACATAGAGGTAGACATCTGGATGGTCCACTCGTTCTCACAGAAGTGCATTAACCCTATTCATAACGTTAAAACAATGATGTTGATTCAAACATACCATTTTACTATCAACATTGAAACAACGTCAAATAAAATATGTCGAATGAAATCCAAAATTCAACATGGAATGCAATTTCAACATGTACATAGTTATGATGATTGTGGTGAAATTAGATTGATATAACAACCTGTTAATTATTTACGTTGAATCAACCAGTATGTGACCAGTGGGAGAGAGAGCGATAGATGGTCTGGGACAAGGTAGCACATCCAGTGAACAGGACAGGGTTCCATAGTCGCAGGCAGAACAGCAAAAACTAGATCAGCAGCACGACCAGGTGAACTGGGGATGCGGCAGCCAGGAATTTTAAGGCCAGGTAGTGCTAAAGCATGGTCAGGGGCATTTATAGGATTTGAAGACATTGGGGGCTTAGCCCAAAGCCTGAAGGGTGGTTCGGGGGCATCCTCCCACAGCAGAGAAAACAGTAATGTCAACAGCTAAATGCATCTCAAAGTAGGATGCTGCCACTTTAAGATAATTACATTCCAAACCAGATATCACCTGGTTACTGTAGGCTATCCGAGACAAATACTAAAGTGTATCTTTGTAGCTTTCTTTTTACAGACCATCAACAGTGGCCAGTTCACGATTGAAGGTTTCTCACTTGCTCACACACAAACTACTTTCACACAAACTATGCTCACATTCAGACAACACTCACATGCAAACTACACTCACACAAACTATGCTAACACGCAACCTATGCTCACACAAAAAACTACATTTACACAAACTATGCTCACACACAATGTTTGGTTGCGCCAGCACATTGTTGTTTGTCCTCTGCACTTGTTTTTTTTCCTTCACTCACGCTCCTCTCCAGTCTGTGTTATCTAGTGGAAACCTTCCTCGCCTGCCTGCCTCATGAGAGAGCAAACAACAAACAAGGTATGTGGTAGTAAAAGTAGTTAATATACAACTATCTACAATGATCCCCTCTATGGCTAGCTAAAAACATAGTGTTAGCTTTATAGTAGTCTCGATAGATAGATAGTTTTAAAAAAACGTTGAGTCCCTCCACAAAGCAGTCTGCACAGACAATATGAACACATTTGTCCAACCATATCAGATGGCTGGCTAATACAGAAAGAGAGAATTTATGGATTCTAGCACCACAATAACTTTCACAAGTACAGAGAGAGGCTCTGGCTGACTGGAAATCAGTTCCTACAGTGAGTGCCAATGAACCAACCTCTGGTGGGCCAGATGGATACCAGGACAACAATACAAAGTTAGTGGTTTTATGAATTACACATTTGTTGCAGTCTACTGTGTATAGTGTTAAATGTAACCCTGCCTCACATAAGCTTACATAATAAGCAATTTATAGAGCACTGTAATCAGATGAATAAATAATAGGTTTTATGACATAAAAATATTAATTTTCTACATTGAAACCTGCCTTTCATCGATGAATGGTGAATAAATAGAAAAATAATGGGAAGCTTTAAAAAAAAAATGTATGTGATGTTTCCCAGTATTTCAGCATTGTCACATTCGTTGGAATGAATATCGGACCAAGGCGCAGCGTATGTTGAGTTCCACATCATTTTAATGATAAAGTGAAACTTAACAAAGACAAAAACAAATAAACAATAAACTAACAACGAACCGTGTCTACAGAGATGCTACGTTTAATAACTCAAAACATAAACAATATCCCATAACCCACAGGTGGAAAAAAATGCTACTTAAGTATGATCCACAATAAGAGACAACGATAGCTAGCTGCCTCTAATTGGGAATCATACCAAAACCCCAACATAGAAAAAACAACCTAGAACCCCACATAGAAAATATAAACTAGACTAACCCCCCAGTCACGCCCTGACCTACTCCACCATATTTTGCTACAGAATTTTGGTTACAGAATGTGCACATGCATTGTCATTGGTGTTCACTGCATTATCATGACTAAATATGAATCTATACATAATCAGATGACTTTGAGATGTCTGTTTTAGACTTCTCTCTCCTCAGGGGTAATTGTGTGCTGTTCTGTAATTCGCTGCCTTGAGGATGTGGTGTGGCGTTCCCCTAATTTGTATTCAATCTTTATTTTTTACCATCACTTATATTATGACTACAGGACATGAACTTTAACAAAAACAAATAAAAACCAGGGAAAATCCCAAACCACAAACCATTCAGGATTTTAGCCTTTGGCCCGGAGGCACTGCATGTGTATTCACCAGCCCCCGCAGTTTGAGCTGTTTCTACAGTCACTTTTCCATGTTGGCAAGAATAAAGAGAAGAGGCCCTTTTTCTGAAAAATACCCAAATGCTTTCCACACTCATCCATATTTGTGTGTAACTTGAAATCGTGGACAGAGACTGAAAGTCAACTTAGGTGGAGAATTTGTTGTTGCTTCGGTCAGGAACCTGTGGCCACAGGCTCTATGCTTTGGAGATCTCTCTCGTTCAGTGTATATTGCAGAACTAGAAAGGAGGGGGAAAAAACAACAACATTAAAAAGAAACAATACTATCAGACATTGGTAACTACAACTATTTGTATCTATTTTTACCCAACATGCACTGTTTGGAAGCATTGAAGAGCACATAAAAATAAGTCTGATGATTTAAGCATATATAGTTTGGATCAATGTTCCCTCCAATTATTTTTGTCACTAAGCAAATTTCAGGTCTGCTGACCGCAAACTTGAATGTTGTGAAAATTCTGTGCAACTTCCAACATGTTTACTGTGAACACTGAAGCTGTACCCACTTTAAGTTTTAACAGTGGCCTTGTATGCTACTGTATGCTACTGACAATGCAGTTAGGTTAACAAGAATGTAATATTTTAACCAATATAAGACACTTGTATGTACCTAGATGTTTAATATCCATAATTTGTATGATTATTTATTTGAATTGCGTGCCCTCCAATTACACCGGAAGTTGTCGCTGGTGTCCTGCTGACGGGATGCCCCTTGTCCTTCAGACAAGGAGGTAACTGGAAATGTTGTTGTGTGTGTTGTTTCATGCAAGAAACCCCCTCACACAATAAAATGCATTATTATTACCATACCAGTACTACAGAGAATCAGACAAATTATGCTACTCTCGGCTTATTGGCTACTTAACTTATTTAAGCCTGTCTCAAAATACAACACTGCCACTTTATTAAGACACAAAAAAGTATCTTTATCTGACTGACTTTTCAAAGATGCCTAGAAATGTATATGTTTTGTGCTATTGTAGGAAGCAATCACTCCCCTATTGTTGACTACAAATTATTTATATCTGGGTAAATAACTCACTAGGATATAAACAAAATGTGCACATATGGCTACATGCAGCTCTCGCTTTGATCACAAAACAAGTCCAGCTCACAACACATTCCAGCTCAAAATAAATGGCACAGATCCATATATGGCAATGGTCTATTTGTCACACCCTGACCATAGTTTGCTTTGTATGTTTCTATGTTTTGGTTGGTCAGGGTGTGAGCTGAGTGGACATTCTATGTTACATGTCTAGTTTGTCTATTTCTATGTCTGGCCTGATATGGTTCTCAATCAGAGGCAGGTGTTAGTCATTGTCTCTGATTGGGAACCATATTTAGGTAGCCTGGGTTTCACTGTGTGTTTGTCGGTGATTGTTCCTGTCTCTGTGTTTTGTACCAGATAGGGCTGTTTTGGTTTTCCACGTTTGTTGTTTTTGTAGTGTTCGTGTTTATCCTTTTTGTTATTAAACATGAATCAATATAATCACGCCGTATTTTGGTCCGCTTCTTCACCACCGCGAAGCCAGGTAGGAGACCTGCGCAAACTTTCTGTGCTTACCGGGGGGCAGGCACCGTGCAGGCACCGTGTTATGCTGTGGAGCGCACCGTGTCCCCAGTGCGGGTGCATAGCCCGGTGCGGTACATACCAGCCCCTCGTATCGGCCGGGCTAGAGTGGGCATCGAGCCAAGTGCCATGAAGCCGGCTCTACGCATCTGGTCTCCAGTGCGTCTCCTTGGGCTGGTGTACATGGCACCAGCCTTGCGCATGGTGTCCCCGGTTCGCCTGCACAGCCCCGTGCGGGCTATTCCACCTCGCCGAACTGGCAGGGCGACCGGGAGCATTCAACCAGATAAGGTTGGGCAGGCTCGGTGCTCTAGAGCTCCAGTGCGCCTGCACGGTCCAGTCTATCCAGTACCACCTCCACGCATCAGCCCTCCGGTGGCAGCTCCCCGCACTCGCCCTGAGGTGTGTCTTCGGCCCAGTACCACCAGTGCCAGCACCACGCACCAGGCCTACAGTGCGCTTCGCTTGTCCAGCGCTGCCAGAGCCTCCCTCCTCTCCAGCGCTGCCGGAGTCTCCCGCCTGTCCGGCGCTGCCAGAGCTTCCGCCCCTCAGTCCAGAGGCGCCAGAGCCCCTCAGTCCAGAGGCGCCAGAGCTCCTCTGTCCAGCGCTGCCAGAGCCTTCCTCCTCTCCAGCGTTGCCAGAGCTGTCCGTCTGTCATGAGCCGCCAGAGTCTCCCGTCTGTCATGAGCCGCCAGAGTCTCCCGCCTGTCATGAGCCGCCAGAGTCTCCCGTTTGTCATGAGCCGCCAGAGTCTCCCATCTGTCATGAGCCGCCAGTCTCCCGTCTGTCATGAGCCACCAGAGTCTCCCATCTGTCATGAGCCGCCAGTCTCCCGTCTGTCATGAGCCGCCAGAGTCTCCCGTCTGTCATGAGCCGCCAGAGTCTCCCGTCTGTCATGAGCCGCCAGAGTCTCCCGTCTGTCATGAGCCGCCAGAGCCGCCAGTCAGCCAGGATCTTCCAGAGCCGCCAGTCATCCAGGATCTTCCAGAGCCGCCAGTCAGCCAGGATCTTCCAGAGCCGCCAGTCAGCCAGGATCTTCCAGAGCCTGCCAGAGCCAGCCAGGATCTGCCAGAGCCGCCAGTCAGCCAGGATCTGCCAGAGCCGTCAGTCAGCCAGGATCTGCCAGAGTCGTCAGCCAGTACGGAGCTGCCACTCAATCCCGAGCTGCCCCTTAGTCCCGAGCTGCCCCTCTGTCCCGAGCTGCCACTCTGTCCAGTGGGGTCATTTAGAAGGGTCGCCGTGGTTAGGAGGCCACGGAGGCGGACAATAAGGCGGACCAAGACTATGGGGAAGTGGGGGCTACGTCCAGCACCAGAACCGCCACCGCGGATAGTTGCCCACCCAGACCCTCCCCAATAGGTTCAGGTTTTGCGTCCGGAGTCCGCACCTTGTGGGGGGGGTTACTATCACACCCTGACCATAGTTTGCTTTGTATGTTTCTATGTTTTGTTTGGTCAGGGTGTGATCTGAGTGGGCACTCTATGTTGGATATCTAGTTTGTCTGTTTCTGTGTTTGGACCTGATATGGTTCTCAATCAGAGGCAGGTGTTAGTCATTGTCTCTGATTGGGAACCATATGTAGGTAGCCTTCTTCCCAAGAAGAAAACCGTTACAACATTCCTATCGGTCCTAGACTACTACTGGTTCAGAAGCCTACTCATTCGTGGGCAAGGTCTTCCATTCCATAAGGAGGATATAGATCTTCTAACCATTTAAAATTCAAAAGATGTCACGTAAAAAAATATATCTCACATCGATTCCTTGCTTCAGGAAGACTTTTAAAAGTTGCGGTTTGTTATCAATCACAAAAGATTCATTCTCAAGATTGAGTACATAACATATAACAGCCAAGTCGTTAATGCATTAGAGAAGATGTCTATAGGACTCAGTCCTCAGCATGTGTTTGCTTCTTAGTGTTGTTAAGGCTCTTCAATAAGGCCTCCGTATGAGAATGTTAGTGGTTGTCAAAGTGTGCCAAAGTCCACATGCAGCAATGAAATGTAATTCATCTTAAATCTTCACCCTTTGTTTGGACTCTTGGAGAGCTCAGTGTAGGGAATGTGTGCTGTTTGTTAGCTAGGGTTAGAGTTAAGGCTAGGGCTAGGGAAAGAGTTAAGGCTAGGGTTAGAGTTAAGGCTAGGGCCAGGGTTAGAGTTAAGACTAGGGCTTGGGTTAGAGTTAAGGCTAGGGTTAGAGTTAAGGCTAGGGCTGGGGTTTTGTGAATGTCTGTTTATAAACATCTTCTTACCCATTACTGGCTATGAACACAGTAACAATTAACAATGCTTTTTCTTTAGTTCAGGAAATCCAGATTTGATTGTTGTTCTGGTCTAACTCCCACAGCCAATATGCAACAAGTCCTTCTGTTCTGAAAGTTATGAACTTTCAGGAAAAGACCTTTATGAAATTGCAGATAAGCATACAAACACGTTGTTTTCAGACCCGTAGGGATCAGGGTATCTTCCTCTTTAGTGTCAATATCAATCCTACAGTAGATATTGTAGCCATGGATTCAGATAATGAAGGTATGTACTCACAGCTAAGGGGTCTTGTCAGTAATAAACAGTGCTTGAGAGTGCAATCCATTTCAAGAATGCATCTTAAAGTAGATATTGAAAGTCTGTGATGAAGTTGCCTCATATAAAAAATATGAGCTGATAACAGTAATAAAGAACATTACTGTATTACTGTGTGATGTATGTCTCTAAAGCCTTTACATAATCCATACAAGGAAGGAAGTTCAACACAGAACCACTTCTTATAAGGAAGGAATAAAACAATAACAAACTATCCTCCTAAAAGTTAGAGAACAACATTTTTGCAACCTCATGAAAACACATTTTCATTACACCAAAGTACAACAAACAGTAATCCTTCAGCTTTGACAAGTGAAAGAAAGAAATTGAAAGAAAGGTACACACTATAGTCCTGGGGAATGAGAAAACAGAAAGGAGAGACAAAGAGTTCAATTAAAGTATTTGGAGAAAGATAATTCAATGTTGGTGCATTCTCTAAACATTTTAAGATATTTTCCTGTCAATGAAAAGACTACTTCAGTATGTACTGTTTTTGGATGAAGAGTGTTGTTTTTCTCTGATATGCAATGGACTTTAATTTATTCCAAGAATAAAATGAGTCAGAATGCCAGGAAAAGAATAGCAGTTCCCTTTTCAATGTCTATTGCATTGTGGGATGTTCTATTTTCATTTCCTAGACAGTACATTCATTAAGTGTAGAATGATGGAATCACAAGTCTCCAAATGTAAAACATTGTAATCATGTAATTCTGTTACATGGCTTAATGCCATTTAGCATTACAGGAGGAATGATAATGGGAATGGTTAGTGATGGCGCCGGAGGAGATGGCCGCCGTTTTACAGTCTCCTAACCAATTGTGCTATTATGTGGGGTTTTTTCCGCGATATTTGTAAATTATTATGTACATAATGTTTCTGCAACCGTATCTTACGGAAGAAAGGAGCTTGTGGATATCAGGACAGCGATCACTCACCTCGGATTAGACAAAGATTTCTTCAACAACAACAACAACAACAAGCAGGACTCACACAATATTCTCCAAACACCCCACAGGGCAGACATCCCAATTATTCGCAAAAGGAAGAGACATAGAGGACGAAGAGCCGGATACCTCATCCGGGCCTGCAGAAGACAACTAGGAAAGCTGCCGTTACCGTCAATATTACGCACCAACGTGCAATCATTGGACAATAAACTAGACGAGGTACGGTCACGAATATCCTACCAACGGGACACCAAAAACTTATGCTTCACGGAATCTGGCTGAATCACGACGTGGATATTCAGCTAGCGGGATACACGCTGCACCGGCAGGATAGAACAGCACACTCCGGTAAGACGAGGGGGGGGTGCGGTCTGTGCATATTTGGAAACAAAAGCTGGTGCATGAAATCTAAGGAAGTCTCTAGAATTTGCTCACCTGAAGTAGAGGATATTGTGATAAACTGCAGGCCACACTACTTGCCTAGATAGTTCAAAGCTATACTTTTCGTGGCTGTTTATTTACCACCACAGACAGATGCTGGCACTAAGACCGCACTCAGTCAGCTGTATATGTCACGAATCCCGCTTCCTGAGTCTGTGTTGCCTGTGTTTCTGTCCTGGAGTGTGTTTCCGGTGTCCTGGAACGCACCCTGTCTGGTTGCCGGGCGTATTAGCTTGTTGGGAGATCGATGTTCACCCGCACCTGTATCCCATCAGTAATCTGCACACCTGTCCTGATCATCACCTCTCCCCTTCAAAAGCTCTGACCTGACATCCATTCCCTGCCGGATCGTTAGCCATGAACAGTATGTTGTGCCATAATATCAGCCTCAAGTTGGATAGAATTTGTTTTGTTGTTTTTTACGTATTGCTTGCCTTAAACTTATCTCCGTTTGTTCTGTCTTCAGTTACTCACCCGGATCATTTACCCCATTCCCGCCTGGTCGTCGGAGGATTCCGCTACCCCATTGGATCCACCTATTTACTCCCATCAACTCACCACCGCTGCCCGCTACGCCACCTGGATATATCTACCCATTCACATTCACTTGTAAATAAATACTCACCTTCTTCCTACTCTCCTTGTCCTGGTCTGCTTCTGGGTTCGATTTTGAAAGAACGTGACAGTATAAGGAAAAAAGCAAACAGGAAATCACTCACCCAGAGGTGGTGCTCCTAGTGGCCGGAGACTTTAATGCAGGGAAACTTAAATCAGTTCTACCAAATCTCTATCAACATGTTAAATGTGCAACCAGAGGGGAAAAAATCTAGATGACCTCTACTCCACACACAGAGACCCGTACAAAGCTCTCCAACGCCCTCCATTTGGTAAATCCGACCACAACTCTATCCTCCTGATTCCTGCTTACAAGCAAAAATTAAAGCAGGAAGCACCAGTGACTCGGTCTATAAAAAATGGTCAGATGAAGCAGATTGTCACGTTCTGACCATCGTTCATATGTGTTTTCCTTGTTTTAGTGTTGGTCAGGACGTGAGCTGGGTGGGCATTCTATGTTGTGTGTCTGGTTTGTCTATTTCTATGTTTGGCCTGATATGGTTCTCAATCAGAGGCAGGTGTTAGTCATTGTCTCTGATTGGGAACCATATTTAGGCAGCCTGTTTTGTGTTGGGTTTTGTGGGTGATTGTCCTTAGTGTCCTTGTTCCTGTCTATGTGTTAGTTTACACAAGTATAGGCTGTTTCGGTTTTCGTTACGTTTATTGTTTTTGTAGTGTTTGTATTTAGATTCGTGTTACGTTTGTTTATTAAATTATGGATCGCAATCTACACGCTGCATTTTGGTCCGACTCTCCTTCACACCTAGAAAACCGTTACACAGATACTAAACTACAGGACTGCTTTGCTATCACAGACTGGAACATGTTCCGGGATTCTTCCGATGACATTGAGGAATACACCACATTAGTCACTGGCTTTATTAATAAGTGCATTGAGGACGTCGTCCCCACAGTGACTGTACGTACATACCCCAACCAGAAGCCATGGATTACAGGCAACATTTGCACTGAGCTAAAGGGTAGAGCTGCCGCTTTCAGGTGCGGGACTCTAACCCGGAATCTTACAAGAAATCCCGCTATGCCCTGTGACGAACCATCAAACAGGCAAAGCATCAATACAGGGTTAGATTGAATCATACTACATCGGCTCCGACGCTCGTCGGATGGGGCAGGGCTTGCAAACTATTACAGACTACAAAGGGAAGCTCAGCCGCGAGCTGCCCAGTGACATAAGCCTACCAGATGAGCTAAATCACTTCTATGCTCGCTTCGAAGCAAGCAACACTAAGGCATGCATGAGAGCATCAGCTGTTCCGGACGACTGTGTGATCACGCTATCCGTACCCGACATGAGTAAGGCTTTTAAACAGGTCAAAATACACAAGGCTGCGGGGCCAGACCAGGATGTGTGCTCCGGGCATGGGCTGACCAACTGGCAGGTGTCTTCACTGACATTTTCAACATGTCCCTGATTGAGTCTGTAATACCAACATGCTTCAAGCAGACCACCATAGTCCCTGTGCCCAAGAACACAAAGGCAACCTGCCTAAATGACTACAGACCCGTAGCACTCACGTCCGTAGCCATGAAGTGCTTTGAAAGGCTGGTAATGGCTCACATCAACCCCATTATCCCCAAAACCCTAGACCCACTCCAATTTGCATACCGCCCCAACAGATCCACAGATGATGCAATCTCTATTGCACTCCACACTGCCCTTTCCCACCTGGACAAAAGGAACACCTATGTGAGAATGTTGTTCATTGACTACAGCTCAGCGTTCAACACCATAATACCCTCAAAGCTCATCACCAAGCTAAGGATTCGCTGCGGACAGGGGACCCTCGCTGCAGGCCCCGGACTGGGGACACTTCGCTGGAGGCTCCGGACCGCAGATCAATGCTGAAGGCTTCGTGCCATTGATCCTCACTGCAGGCTCCGAGCATGGATCATCACTGGAGGCTTCGTGCCATGAATCATCACTGGAGGCTTTGTGCCATGGATCATCACTGGAGGCTTCGTGCCTTGGATCATCACTGGAGGCTTTGTGCCATGGATCATCACTGGAGACTTCGTGCCATGGATCCTCACTGGAGGCTTCGTGCCATGGATCATCACTGGAGGCTTCGTGCCATGGATCATCACTGGAGGCTTCGTGCCATGGATCATCACTGGAGGCTTTGTGCCATGGATCATCACTGGAGACTTCGTGCCATGGATCCTCACTAGAGTGAGGAGACGTATAGGCAGCCTGGTGCGTGGAGCTGCCACAGGGCTTACAAGGCTGGGGAGACATACAGGAGGCCTGGTTCTGGGAGCAGGCACAGGACTCACCAGACTGGGGAGACTTACAGGACACCTGGTTCTGGGCGCTGGCACAGGACGCACTGGGCTGTGTAGACGCACCGGAGACACAGTGCGCAGAGCCGGTGCAGGATATCCTGGGCCGAAGAGACGCACTGGAGGCCAGGCGCGCTGAGCCAGCACCATCCGTCCTGGCTGGATGCCCACTCTAGCCTGTCCAATGCGGGGAGCTGGAATGTAGCGCACCGGGCTGTGAATGCACACTGGAGACACTGAGCGCTCCATCGCATAACACGGTGCCTGACCAGTACCACGCTCCTTGCGGTAAGCATGAGGAGTTGACTCAGGTCTGAATCCTTACTCTGTCACACTCCCCGTGTTCCCCCCCAAATTCTTTGGAGTGGCCTCCAGGTTTTTCGTGCCAGCCGTTACCCTGTGTAATCCTGGGCCCTTTATCTCGCTGCCTCCGCCTTCCTCGCTGCTTCCACCTGCTCCCACGGCAGGCGATCCTTTCCCACCAGGATCTCCTCCCACGTCCAGGATCCTTTCCCATTCAGGATGTCCTCCCATGTCCAGTCCTCCTTACCACGCTGCTTGGTCCATTTGTGGTGGGTTGTTCTGTCACAATCGTTGTCACGGTGGAAATGACCGGACCAAGGTGCAGCATGGTGAGTGTACATTTCTTTTTATTTATAAATGTCGCCAACAAAACAAAGAATAAGAAAACGACCGTGAAGCTTACTTTGGCTATACAGGCCACTAACAAAGACAACTGCCCATAACTAAGGTGGCAAAACAGGCTGCCTAAGTATGATTCCCAATCAGAGACTACAATAGATAGCTGTCCCTGATTGAGGACCATACCCGGCCAAAACATAGAAACAGAAAACATATAAATAATGAAACTAGAATGCCCACCCTAGTCACACTCTGGCCTGACCAAAATAGAGAATAAAAGCCTCTCTATGGCCAGGGCGTAGGCCTGATCACCGACAATGACGAGACAGCCTATCGTGAACTTTATTTGCTCTATGGGCCCACCGGGAAGGTTTGTACAGTTTGTACCTTCAGATACATTAAATGGTTTAAAATGGCAACAGTTCGCCAACCCGGTGCACAGGGCAGCTGAATCGGGTGCACCTACTGTCAACAACCTGAGATTAAATGTTTGGCCAGCCGACCGGTTGGTGACCACTGCTCTAGAAAGTTGAGTGAAGTTTAAATCTCATGGATCTCTCTGTGGCCTGATACTTCCCCGGCAGTTTCCGGGCTACTGAACATTGCTTTGGATGGTGTCTATATTGTTTGTGTCCCTGCTTAAAATTATCTGGAGACCTGGGTAGATGAAAAGCTGTCTTTTAAAAAGCATATTGATGAGTTAATAAGAAGCTGAGAATAGAAATGAGTTTCTTCTACAGAAATAGGTCCTGTCTCTCGCTAAATAGTAGAAAGCAAATGATTCAGTCAACATTTGTCACACCCTGACCATAGTTTCCTTTGTATGTTTCTATGTTTTGTCTGGTCAGGGTGTGATCTGAGTGGGCATTCTATGTTGGATGTCTAGTTTGCCTGTTTCTGTGTTTGGGCCTGATATGGTTCTCAATCAGAGGCAGGTGTTAGTCATTGTCTCTGATTGGGAACCATATTTAGGTAGCCTGTTTTGTGTTGGGTTTTGTGGGTGGTTGTTTCCTGTCTTTGTGTTTGTTGCACCAGATAGGGCTGTTTCGGTTTTGCCACGTTTATTGTTTTGTATTATGTTCATGTTGAGTTTTCCTATATTAAAAACATGAACTATAACCACGCTGCATTTTGGTCTGCCTCTCCTTCCCAAGAAGAAAACCATTACAACATTCCTATCGGTCCTAGACTATGGCGTAGCTGGTTCAGAAGCCTACTCATTCGTGGGCAAGGTCTTCCATACCTTAAGGGAACATTTTGACATTCGCTATATGGTTAGTGAGAAAGTCCATATTGCAAATGTACGGTCCCTTACCAGACGTCCGAAAACGTTTGTAAAATTCGCGGACGGCGTCGGGCCATCAAACGAACTCTCTCGGACATTCGGTTTCCGTTTGATAAAATAATCAAATTTTGGTCATTTTTCCACTGTACCGATAAATCCCACAAGAGGGCAAATGGAATCATATTGCAAATGTACAAAACATCACGAATCACGACGTGGCCTTATCTCCAAAATGGAAAAGACTTCGAAGACGAAACTTGGTGAACAAACTTGATGTTTGTTATATTGGGCATTTGGCCCCGAAAAAGATGGCGTCTAGGCCTCAATGGTTTTTGAGTTATGGCCATTTTTCTGGGATTAAAGGTCCAAAATGAAAATAGAGCAATAATTTTTCCGCTTCACGTCAAAGTAAATGAACCTACGGTGTCAATAGAAAAAGAACCAGACATTTATCCATCGTCGTTTAAGAGAAATCGTACAATGTCAAATTGGTGATGTTCAAAAATTATTATTATTTTTTTTAACAGTTACAGATCCAGTTGCAGGGTGTTCATACAAATCTTTTTAAAGTGTGCTGCGGAGCTCTGCGAGATTTCTGTGATTTTCTGTGATTTTCTGAAGTAACACACACTCACTAAACCCTCCGTAAATAACTCAGTTCTTAACGTAAAGACTTAAAACTCAGGATTCTGTAAAGGCATACCCCAATCAGGATATGAGTTTACTTATAGCTTCCTGTGCCAACCGGAAGTACCTTAAATGGTGTCTCAGGGGCTGTTTCGAAGGGTTAAAAAAGTCAGATCTTTCCAAAACTTCATATGTGTGATTAGGCAAGCCCCATGAACTGTAAATCAGTCATTTCTCCCATAAAATTTTAAAGAAAAACTAAATCACACACACACAGCTTGGAAGGGGTGCGTAGAGACAGACAGTGCCTGCAATAGTTAGCTTTATTTGAGCTAAAAAAGAACCGTCAGACCTAGAGTTCTGAAACTTTAGAAACCTGTTCTAGACCTCAGGTCGATAGTGCGTGGTGAGTTAGGTGGCTCTAGACGGTTCTCGGACCAAGAAACAGCCTCGTACATTTGCAATGACTTCAATTCATTTTGACCATTACGAAAATGACGACATTTAGAAATGTCCCAGAGTCACAAGACTAGGTGCATTGCGACCGTCCCGGCCCATATAGACGGACCCCAACGTTTCTGTCCGATAGCTCATTCAAGGACCCCGTAGCACGTCATGGAAAAAAGTGGATTTTCAGCACCAATTAGGGTCTTGTTCGGGCACCAAATGACCTATCGAGACTAAACTTGGGATTTGGGGTCGCCTCACATAGGCCTACACATAACATCAGAACTGGACCCGCAGCTGGAAAGTAACTATGTGTTTTACGTTTTTATCATGGTTTGAATAGAAGGCGTTGTGAATTTTAGGCCAGCTCTGTAGTATGTGATAGTTGGCTACTAAACGAGTTGGAAAAAGTGGGTTTGGTGTCAGTTTGTATCAGTTTGGTGTCAGAATGATATCTATTTGACTGATGGACAGTGACTTGCTGGTGACTATTGTCCATTTGCAATATGTTTAAACAGTGAGGTACCATCACCAAAGTGACATTCTGAAATCAACCCTAACGAGTGATGGAGAGCAACCAGAATCACTGCCCAGCCATCCCGAGTTCATCGGGCCAGTCAATTTCGCATTCCTGCAGGATTTTTATAGCATGACAAATTCGTGATGGTAAATGCCCATTGAAACATATTGCAAATGCATGTGCATTTGCAATATGATTCTATAGTAAAAAAAACATCACCAAATGGACATGATGAAGTCAACACAACGAGCGATGGAAAAGAACAACTATCACTGCCCGGCCATCCTGTGTTCATCAGGCCAGTGAATTTTGCATTTCTGCAGGATTTTTGAGCATGACTAATTTGTGATGGTAAATGCCCATTGAAACATATTGCAAATGCACGTGCGCTTGCAATATGATTCAACAGTGAAAAAACATCACCAAATGGACATGATGAAGTCAACACAAAGAGATGGAAAGGAGCAACTATCACTGCCCGGCCATCCCGAGTTCATCAGGCCAGTCAATTTTTAATTTCTGCAGGAGTTTTGAGCATGTCAAATTTCTTACGGCATTTGGCCCCCAAAAAAGTTACTTTTGACTTCCTATGAAATCATATTGCAAATGGACAAAATATATGCCTTATGTGCAAGTAAAATGTTTTTAAAAATTATGATAATAAAATTGGACAAAAGTATATTCATACGGTTCTTACACATGTGTAATTGACAATAAAATCGAAAGAATTTCGAAAAACTGTCCAGAAAGCACTTTTTTAAGGGGGTGATATGTTTTTTTTGTTGTTTTTTTCACTTTTTCAAAATGTTGCTTTTGGATGTTGACTTGTGTTGCATTTGCAATATGAAAAACCACAGTTTTTGGATTTTGGAAATGGATTTTCAAAGTGTTGGCATTTGCCATATGGCATTTGCAATCAACTTTGAACGAAACAACACCGAATTGAGTGGTATTGGACACCGTGTATATGGTTTGTCCAGTGCCAATGACCTCCCATTCATTTTTGTCCATTTCAGGGGGGTGTTCCCTTACATTCCATAAGGAGGATATAGATCTTCTAACCATTTAAAATTCAAAAGATGTCACGTAAAAAATATATCTCACATCGATTCCTTGCTTCAGGAAGACTTTTAAAAGTTGCGTTTTGTTATCAATCACAACAGATTCATTCTCAAGATTGAGTACATAACATATAACAGCCAAGTCGTTAATGCATTAGAGAAGATGTCTGTAGGACTCAGTCCTCAGCATGTGTTTGCTTCTTAGTGTTGTTAAGGCTCTTCAATAAGGCCTCCGTATGAGAATGTTAGTGGTTGTCAAAGTGTGCCAAAGTCCACATGCAGCAATGAAATGTAATCCATCTTAAATCTTCACCCTTTGTTTGGACTCTTGGAGAGCTCAGTGTAGGGAATGTGTGCTGTTTGTTTTAGAGGAAGACAATAATATGCTCCAGTTCACTGTTTTGAGAGATGTTGTTTTCCTTGCTCTGTACTAGCATCATCCTGCATCAAAGGTTTGGCTAGGGTTAGAGTTAAGGCTAGGGCTAGGGTTAGAGTTAAGGCTAGGGTTAGAGTTAAGGCTAGGGTTAGAGTTAAGGCTAGGGTTAGAGTTAAGGCTAGGGCTAGGGTTAGAGTTAAGGCTAGGGCTAGGGTTAGAGTTAAGGCTAGGGCTAGGGTTAGAGTTAAGGCTAGGGCTAGGGAAAGAGTTAAGGCTAGGGTTAGAGTTAAGGCTAGGGTTAGAGTTAAGGCTAGGGTTAGAGTTAAGGCTAGGGGTTTTGTGAATGTCTGTTTATAAACATCTTATTACCCATTACTGGCTATGAACACAGTAACAATTAACAATGCTTTTTCATTACTTCAGGAAATCCAGATTTGATTGTTGTTCTGGTCTAACTCCCACAACCAATATACAGCAAGTCCTTCTGTTCTGAAAGTTATGCATGACAGGGTCAAAATCAATATAAAAACATGCAACTTTCAGGAAAAGACCTTTATGAAATTGCAGATAAGCATACAAACACGTTGTTTTCAGACCCGTAGGGATCAGGGTATCTTCCTCTTTTGTGTCAATATCAATCCTACAGTAGATATTGTAGCCATGGATTCAGATAATGAAGGTATGTACTCACAGCTAAGGGGTCTTGTCAGTAATAAACAGTGCTTGAGAGTGCAATCCATTTCAAGAATGCATCTTAAAGTAGATATTGAAAGTCTGTGATGAAGTTGCCTCATATAAAAAATATGAGCTGATAACAGTAATAAAGAACATTACTGTATTACTGCGTGATGTATGTCTCTAAAGCCTTTACATAATCCATACAAGGAAGGAAGTTCAACACAGAACCACTTCTTATAAGGAAGGAATAAAACAATAACAAACTATCCTCCTAAAAGTTAGAGAACAACATTTTTGCAACCTCATGAAAACACATTTTCATTACACCAAAGTACAACAAACAGTAATCCTTCAGCTTTGACAAGTGAAAGAAAGAAATTGAAAGAAAGGTACACACTATAGTCCTGGGGAATGAGAAAACAGAAAGGAGAGACAAAGAGTTCAATTAAAGTGTTTGGAGAAAGATAATTCAATGTTGGTGCATTCTCTAAACATTTTAAGATATTTTCCTGTCAATGAAAAGACTACTTCAGTATGTTCTGTTTTTGGACGAACAGTGTTGTTTTTGTCTGATATGCAATGGACTTTAATTTATTCCAAGACTAAAATGAGTCAGAATGCCAGGAAAAGTTTAGCAGTTCCCTTTTCAATGTCTATTGTATTGTGGGATGTTCTATTTTCATTTCCTAGACAGTACATTCATGTTAAGTTCATTCGTGTTAAATGATGGAATCACGAGTCTCCAAATGTAAAACATTGTAATCATGTAATTCTGTTACATCACTTAATGCCATTTAGCATTACAGCAGGAATGATAATGGGAATGGTTAGTGATGGCGCCGGAGGAGATGGCCACCGTTTTACAGTCTCCTAACCAATTGTGCTATTATGTGGGGTTTTTTCCGCAATATTTGTAAATTATTATATACATAATGTTTCTGCAACCGTATCTGCAACCGATATCAGGACAGCGATCACTCACCTCGGATTAGACAAAGATTTCTTCAACAACAACAACAACAACAAAAACAAGCAGGACTCACACAATATTCTCCAAACACCCCACAGGGCAGACATCCCAATTATTCGCAAAAGGAAGAGACGCAGAGGACGAAGAGCCGGATGCCTCGTGAGGACGGGCAGAAGACAACTAGGAAAGCTGCCGTTACCATCAATATTACGCGCCAACGTGCAATAATTGGACAATAAACTAGACGAGGTACGATCACTAATATCCTACCAACGGGACACCAAAAACTTAAAATCACGACATGGACATTCAGCTAGCGGGATACACGCTGCACCGGCAGGATAGGACAGCACACTCCGGTAAGACGGGGGGTCTGTGCATATTTGGAAACAAAAGCTGGTGCACGAAATCTAAGGAAGTCTCTAGAATTTGCTCGCCTGAAGTAGAGTATATTGTGATAAACTGCAGGCCACACTACTTGCCTAGATAGTTCTCAGCTATACTTTTCGTGGCTGTTTATTTACCACCACCGACAGATGCTGGCACTAAGACCGCACTCAGTCAGCTGTATAAGGAAAAAAGCTAACAGGAAACCACTCACCCAGAGGTGGCGCTCCTAGTGGCCGGAGACTTTAATGCACGGAAACTTAAATCAGTTCTACCAAATCTCTATCAACGTGTTAAATGTGCAACCATAGGGAAAAATATTCTAGATGACCTGTACTCCACACACAGAGACCCGTACAAAGCTCTCCAATGCCCTCCATTTGGTAAATCCGACTGCAACTCTATCCTCCTGATTCCTGCTTACAAGCAAAAATTAAAGCAGGAAGCACCAGTGACTCGGTCTATAAAAAATGGTCAGATGAAGCAAATACTAAACTACAGGACTGCTTTGCTATCACAGACTGGAACATGTTCCGGGATTCTTCCGATGACATTGAGGAATACACCACATTAGTCACTGGCTTTATTAATAAGTGCATTGAGGACGTCATCCCCACAGTGACTGTACGTACATAACCCAACCAGAAGCCATGGATTACAGGCAACATTTGCACTGAGCTAAAGGGTAGAGCTGCCGCTTTCAGGTGCGGGACTCTAACCCGGAATCTTACAAGAAATCCCGCTATGCCCTGCGACAAACCATCATACAGGGTTAGATTGAATCATACTACACCGGCTCCGACGCTCGTCGGATGGGGCAGGGCTTGCAAACTATTACAGACTACAAAGGGAGGCACAGCCGCGAGCTACCCAGTGACATAACCCTACCAGACGAGCTATATCACTTCTATGCTCGCTTCGAGGAAAGCAACACTGAGGCATGCATGAGAGCATCAGCTGTTCCGGACGACTGTGTGATCACGCTCTCCATAGCCGACATGAGTAAGACCTTTAAACAGGTCAAAATACACAAGGCTGCGGGGCCAGACGGATTACCAGGATGTGTGCTCCGGGCATGGGCTGACCAACTGGCAGGTGTCTTCACTGACATTTTCAACATGTCCCTGATTGAGTCTGTAATACCAACATGCTTCAAGCAGACCACCATAGTCCCTGTGCCCAAGAACACAAAGGCAACCTGCCTAAATGACTACAGACCCGTAGCACTCACGTCCGTAGCCATGAAGTGCTTTGAAAGGCTGGTAATGGCTCACATCAACCCCATTATCCCAGACACCCTAGACCCACTCCAATTTGCATACCGCCCCAACAGAACCACAGATGATGCAATCTCTATTGCACTCCACACTGCCCTTTCCTACCTGGACAAAAGGAACACCTATGTGAGAATGTTGTTCATTGATTACAGCTCAACGTTCAACACCATAGTACCCTCAAAGCTCATCACCGAGCTAAGGATTCGCTGCGGACTGGGGACCCTCGTTGAAGGCCCCGGACTGGGGACCCTCGCTGCAGGCCCCGGACTGGGGACACCTGCTGCAGGCTCCGGACTGGGGACCGTCGCTGGAGGCTCCGGACCGCAGATCAATGCTGGAGGCTTCGTGCCATTGATCCTCACTGCAGGGTCCGGGCATGGATCATCACAGGAGGCTTCGTGCCTTGAATCATCACTGGAGGCTTCGTGCCATGGATCATCACTGGAGGCTTCGTGCCATGGATCATCACTGGAGGCTTTGGGCCATGGATCCTCACTGGAGGCTTCGTGCCATGGATCCTCACTGGAGTGAGGAGACGTATAGGCAGCCTGGTGCATGGAGCTGCCAAAGGGCTTACAAGGCTGGGGAGACATACAGGAGGCCTGGTTCTGGGAGCAGGCACAGGACACACTGGGCTGTGCAGACGCACCGGAGACACAGTGCGCAGAGCCGGCGCAGGATATCCTGGGCCGAAGAGACGCACTGGAGGCCAGGCGCGCTGAGCCGGCACCATCCGTCCTGGCTGGATGCCCACTCTAGCCTGTCCAATGCGGGGAGCTGGAATGTAGCGCACCGGGCTGTGAACCCGCACTGGAGACACTGTGCGCTCCACCGCATAACACGGTGCCTGACCAGTACCACGCTCCTTACGGTAAGCATGAGGAGTTGACTCAGGTCTGTATCCTTACTCTGCCACACTCCCCGTGTCCCCCCCCCAAATTCTTTGGAGGGGCACAGGTTTTTCATGCCAGCCGTGACCCTGTGTAATCCTGGGCCCTTTATCTCGCTGCCTCCGCCTTCCTCACTGCTTCCACCTGCTCCCACGGCAGGCGATCCTTTCCCACCAGGATCTCCTCCCATGTCCAGTCCTCCTTACCACGCTGCTTGGTCCATTTGTGGTGGGTAGAGCTGTTTCACAATCATCGTTTTGGTGGAAATGACCGGACCAAGGTGCAGCATGGTGAGCGTACATTTCTTTTTATTTATAAATGTCGCCAATAAAACAAAGAATAAGGAAACGACCGTGAAGCTTACTTTGGCTATACAGGCCACTAACAAAGACAACTGCCCATAACTAAGGTGGCAAAACAGGCTGCCTAAGTATGATTCCCAATCAGAGACTACAATAGATAGCTGTCCCTGATTGAGAACCATACCCAACATAGAAACAGAAAACATAGAAATAAAGAAACTAGAATGCCCACCCTAGTCACACTCTGGCCTGACCAAAATAGAGAATAAAAGCCTCTCTATGGCCAGGGCGTAGGCCTGATCACCGACAAAGACGAGACTGCCTATAGGGAGGAGGTCAGATACCTGGCCGGGTGGTGCCAGAATAACAACCTGTCCCTCAACCTAACCAAGACTAAGGAGATGATTGTGGACTACAGGAAAAGGGGCACCGAGCACGTCCTCATTCTCATTGACGGAGCTGTAGTGGAGCAGGTTGAGAGCTTCAAATTCATTGGTGTCCACATCAACAACAAATTAGAATGGTCCAAACACACCAAAACAGTCGTGAAGAGGGCACGACAAAGCCTATTCCCCCTCAGGAAACGAAAAAGATTTGGCATGGGTCCTGATATCCTAAGAAGGGTCTACAGCTGCAACGTCGAGAGCATCCTGACCGGTTGAATCACTGCCTGGTACGGCAATTGTTTGGCCTCCGACCGCAAGGCACTTCAGAGTGTCGTGTGTACGGCCCAGTACATCACTGGGGCAAAGCTGCCTGCCATCCAGGACCTCGACACCAGGCGGTGTCAGAGGAAGGCCCTAAAAATTGTCAAATACCCCAGCCACCTGAGTCATAGACTGTTCTTTCTATTACCGCATGGTAAGAGTCTAGGACAAAAAGGCTTCTCAACAGTTTTTATCCCCAAGCCATAAGACTCCTGAACAGGTAACCCCCCGACCCCTACTGCTGCTACTCTCTGTTTATCCTATATGCATAGTCACTTTAACTATACATTCATGTACATACTACCTAAATTGTCCCGACCAACCAGTGCTCCCGCACATTGACTAACCGGGCTATCTGCATTGTGTCCCACCACCCATCAACCCCTCTTTTTACGCTTCTGCTACTCTCTGTTCATCATATATGCATAGTCACTTTAACCATACCTACATGTACACACTACCCCCCCACACACCTTTTTCCCCCGCTCCATTGGTTAGATCCTGTAAGTAAGCATTTCACTGTAAGGTCTACTACACCTGTTGTACTCTGCGCACGTGACAAATAAACTTTGATTTGATTTGAGGTAGATATTAGCATGACAGCCAGTCTTGTAATGATATGTTCTGGTAATTGCTTTTTCATCTACGGTAATCCTGTCAGTATTTATATAAAAATCCTTATCACCTCCTTGGAGCTGAGCAGTATTAAATGGAACCCTGCATTGAGAATTGACCATTTTAACAAAATCAACAATAATGTCCAAAATGCTGTTCTTGTGGCTTGTTCTCAGGGTGACAAGACCTACTTTTGGTAGTGATTAGTTGGCTAAAATGAAAAACACTGACCCCTGCCCACTTACCACTGACGGCAATCATGCAGCCATGGTGGCGGAATAATGCTAAAAAAATATTTTATTTTGTTATTTACATCCTCATTTTTGTTACTAGGGACTTTTACATTCACTGCAATAGTTACCTATAGCGGAACTGCAGCATTCAACGTCGGTAATATGAAATTATCCGACTGCATTTGCAAGGATACTAGCTAACCTTTTATTGTGTGCAAACACGGTATTTCATTTTAACTGTGAGTGTACACTTCCTTTTAAAGTATCATCATACTCAGCAAAGAGTAAGGTGGATGCAAAACGATATGTTTGTAAATTAATCTCCCAGTAGGAAACATCTGTCCTGAATAGAAGAGAACCACCCACACCAGGCTGGTTATAGCACACCTGCTGCTATAGCCAACACCAGGCTGGTTAAAGCACACCTGCTGTTATAGTCAACACCAGGCTGGTTATAGCTAACACCAGGCTGGTTATAGCCAACATCAGGCTAGTTATAGCACACCTGCTGTTATAGTCAACATCAGGCTAGTTATAGCCAACACCATGCTGGTTATAGCCAACACCAGGCTGGTTATAGTCAACACCAGGCTGGTTATAGCCAACATCAGGCTAGTTATAGCCAACACCAGGCTGGTTATAGTCAACACCAGGCTGGTTATAGTCAACACCAGGCTGGTTATAGCCAACACCATGCTGGTTAGAGCCAACACCAGGTTGGTTATAGCCAACATCTGGTCATTATGCTGCTGCCACTGAGCATTTGTTTTTCACATGTGTCCAAAGGACATTTACAGAAATGCAAAATAATTGGTTCGTCAATATTCTGTCTCATTTGGCTGACACACGACAATCTCATGTACATTTAAAAGGTTGGTAGATTATATATAACCCAAAGAGCTTTTACAAGCAGATACATCAAAGGTTAGAAAATCGATGCAAATAAAGCTGTACCAGTGCATATTTTTAAAATCTTTTCTGATTGCATGAATATGGAGCTGCAGTGATTAGCACAACTCTCGCTCATTAGCAGCCTCAAGTGCATGGTTTGATGCTAAATCACCTCAGCAGCCTGGAATAGACGGTAGGATCACTACCATTCTGAGACAAGGACTTTGGAGACTTACCTCTCTAAAAGGTTGGACAGTGTGTAGGAGAGTGCATAGTTACTCAGTCAAGGGCCATCCCTTATCATCAGGATCACATCATAATCATGCTCACTGCTTTTTGGGGAGAAATGATTTTATGATATGAATTATTTATGGAGACAGAATATCAGGTCTGTAAGGGCCTGGATTAAGGAGAATACCACAGGATTCAGAGTGCAGTCGCCGCCAGGACAACTATACACACGCACACTACCACATATTGTAAACACAATGGACATTTGTGAGAGATCCCAATGCAATCCTAGAGGAGTGCGTTGTCATTATTGGCTTCTGTCCAAATTCCAGTCCTGGAATGCTCTCCAGTAAGTCGTACCCACAGTTTGTCTGGGTCTCGGCAAGTACTGTCATTAGATTCTCAGTGGAGGCAAAGTTCAGGATATCAGCTCTGTGTTAGGCGTAATGGTTTTTAATAGGGATGAGGGAAGAGAGGGAGAACGAGAGACAGAGAGATGTGGAGGAAAGGAGGGAGGAGAGAGAGAGAGAGCTACTGCCAGTATGTTCCGGTGGCAATCACAGCTGACAGAGGCCACACAGGCCACTGGAAAATGTCAGATAAGCATCACAATGCGAATGGAGTTCGCTACTTCTCTCCTGCCATAAGTGCTTTAAGACTAGTGTTACCGGAGATGGTATTGTTTACTTTAAGTAATACCATAAAGGTCAAGGGGTTTAGCTTAATATACTGTACAATGTTAACTCTTTTTGGAATTCATTGGCATCATTAGGATATACACTACCGTTCAAAAGTTTGGGGTCACTTAGAAATGTCCTTGTTTTTATAAGAAAACCACATTTTTTGTCCATTAAAATAACATCAAATTGATCAGAAATACAGTGTAGACATGGTTAATTCTGCAAATGACAATTGTAGCTGGAAATGGCAGATTTTTTATGGAATATCTACATAGTCGTACAGAGGCCCATTATCAGCAACCATCACTCCTGTGTTCCAATGGCACTTTGTGTTAGCTAATCCAAGTTAATCATTTTAAAAGGCTAATTGATCATTAGAAAACCCTTTTGCAATTATGTTAGCACAGCTGAAAACTGTTGTACTGATTAAAGAAGCAATTAAACTGGCCTTCTTTAGACTAGTTGAGTATCTGGAGCATCAGTATTTGTGGGTTCGATTACAGGCTCAAAATGGCCAGAAACAAAAAACTTTCTTCTGAAACTCATCAGTCTATCATTGTTCTGAGAAATGAAGGCTATTCCATGCAACAAATTGCCAAGAAACTGAAGATCTCGTACAACGCTGTGTACCACTCCCTTCACAGAACAGCGCAAACTGTCTCTAACCAGAATAGAAAAAGGAGTGGGAGGCCGCGGTGCACAACTGAGCAGTGACCCCCAAACTTTTGAACGATAGTGTACACTGAGTATACAAAATAACACCTGCTCTTTCCATGACATACCCTGACGAAGGTGAATCAAAGTGAGAGCTATGATCTCTTGATGTCACTTGTTAAATCCACTTCAATCAGTCTATATGAAGGGGAGGAGAAAGGTTAAAGAGGGATTTTTAAGCATTGAAGGTGTTCCTAATGTATTATACACTCGATGTAACTGTCAGTGTAGATTACTTCAAATAGATGTGAAGTTGGCATTTTCAAATTTGGCTATACCCAAAGAATAGAGTCAGATATAATGAGAAAAGTGAGACTGCAAGTTGAGACTTGTTTTACTTTCAACCACCTCATCCGCACCAAACACAAACACACACACAAGCCCTTCTTGATTTCCTGAGAGAGCTGAATGCACTGTGTTGTACACTTCTTGCTGGAGGCAGGTGCAGTATAGCACAGTACATGGGCCAGAAAAACGAGTAATTAATTTGTGTTCAACACAACACTTAAGGGATGGGACTGCCTCGGAGGATTGTCAGTCTTCACCCATAGAGACATCAATACTCTGCACTGCACTTACAAGAGCCTTCTGAGTCTGGCCCTTGGTCTATGTTCTATGATTAACTTTCTTTGTTGAAATACACTTCAAATGACATTGCTTTCAGATTCCTTGTATAGTGTTTGTGCTCCTGGCCTGTTTAATAATCCACCCTTATCCCATTCTCCTGGGCTCCTTTTGAGAAGCTGACAACATTTGGCCCCTGACCTTAGTTTAGCATTGAGCCTCGGTAAACATGTTTTGTTGTGGGAGACAGCCACAGAATTGATACTTGGCTTTTATCAGTGGCTCGGTGAACTCCAATCTCTTCTTTGTGTTCTTTATAAGTGTAAAAAGCAAATGTGTTGTTGTAATTGTCAGAATTAACATATTTGATGGAATGCATGACATAATTATTGTATAAAAAAAGGACCATTCACACTTTTGAATTGATAGCACATCCCAAAATGTATGACTTTGCGGAACATTAAACATTATTCTTATTCATTTGACTTTTGACTTCACAATTAACAAATTGTATAACTGTGCTGAGCTAAAGATAGGTAAATGAGGCCTACAGTATTTTGACAGGGTCGTCAACCTAAGACCTATCGTTATCATGTCTCAAATCCCACATTTGAGAGTATAGAATGGATTTTTTAAAAGCCCAGGTACGGTCCATTTGTTTCCCCGGTACCTAATTGCTGTGCTGCTGACTACCTCTCCTCTCCACTCCAATTCCCTCAAATTCTAAATATAGGTGACGTGGAACATAGACAAGCTAGGTGCTGGTGTCTTATTCCCCTCTGCTTCCGAGGCTTTAGTTTGAACATGGCAATGCCAGGCAGACAGTAAAGCAGGCAGGCAGTAAGGCAGGCAGTATGGCAGGCAGTATGGCAGGCAGTATGGCAGGCAGTATGGCAGGCAGGTAGTAAGACAGGCAGGCAGACAGACAAGCAGACATGGAGACAGGGAGATAGGCAGGCAGGAAGAGAGGCAGGTCTGGACTGCAGTACAGTGTGGCTACAGTAGAGTCTGGCTGCAGTGCTGAGACCCTATGTTTAATTAGGTCCATCCTGCTGAGCTGGGCCTGTTTATTTCCCTTGTGCCGCTTCACTGATCTCCACTGAGCGGGGAGATAGAGGGAGGGGGAGAGAAGAGGGGGTGGGAGAGAGAGGTGGAGGGAGAGAGAGGGGGAGGGTGAGAGAGAGAGTGAGGGGAGAGAAAGAGAGAGAAAGAGGGAGGGAGGGAGGGTAGAGAAAATAGGGAGAGTGAGAGAAGGGAGAGAGAGTAAAAGAGAGAAAGAATCAGTATGCTGGAGCTGTGAGCCAGGAGAGCACACACACACACACACACACACACACACACACACACACACACACACATACAGTACATGCACCTATAGTCTACACTACTAAGGTACATGCAGATAGGGCACCTCAATTATAAATTCATGCACACGTGCATACACACACATGCGCTCGCACACAGGCATTATGTCCACATACAGAGAGACACATTAGATAGAATCGCTGGAGCATGATGATGTCCTCCCAGTGATGCTGTGTATGTTCTTAGCTGACATTGTTACATTATTACAACATTATATTAGGGCAATGCGCTGTCCTCAGGCTACTCTGATCACTCCCTGTCTCACTCCCTACACTGTACACGCCACCATCCATATGACATGACTATATCTGTGTGTGTTTGAAATTGATGTTTGCCATCAAATCAAATCAAATTTCATTAGTCACATGCGCCGAATACAACAGTGAAATGCTTACTTACGAGCCTCTAAATAGCTGTGCAGCAACGCTCCTCATCCAACCTGACAGAGCTTGAGAGGATCTGTAGAGAAGAATGGGAGAAATTCCCAAATAAATGTGTGCCAAGCTTGTAGCGTCATACCCAAGAAGTCTCGCGGCTGTGATCACTCCCAAAGGTGCTTCAACAAAGTACTGAGTAAAGGGTCTGAATACTTATGTAAATGCCCTGCTGTACAGTACTTAAGTAAAAAAATACTTAAAAGTACTACTTAAGTCGATTTTTGAGTATCTGTACATTACTTCACTATGTAGATTTTTTGACAACTTTTGCTTCACTACATTCCTAATGTACATTCCATGCATTTTCCCTGACTCCCAAAAGTACTTTTATTGCTTAGCAGGACTGAAAAATTGTCAAATTCACACACTTGTCAAGAGAACATCCCCGGTTACCTCTACTACCTCTGATCTGGCAGACTCACTAAACACAAACGCTTTATTTGTAAATTATGTCTGAGTGTTGGAGTTTGCCACTGGCTATCCATAAATAAATTAAAACACAAGAATTGAGCCATCGGGTTGGCTTAATATAAGGATTAAGAAATGATTTGTACTTGTAATTTTGATACTTAAGTATATTTTAGCAATTACATTTACTTTGATACTTGAGTATATTTAAAACCAAATCATTTTAGACTTTTACTCAAGTAGTATTTTTCACTTTTACTTGAGTCATTTTCTATTGACACCATTCATATTGGATTTCTATTTGCCATATATTTTTTAAATGTGCTGTGATGTTTCACAACATTTCTGAACCTTTCTATTCTCATAGTTTGTACAGATTGTAAATGGTAGATAACATTTTTTACACAAAAAATACAGTGCCTTCGGAAGTTATTCAGACCCTTTAACGTTTTCCACATTTTGTTATGTTAAAGCCTTATTCTAACATGTATTAAATTGTTTTTTCCCCCCATCATCAATCTACACATAATACACCGTAATGACATTTTGTTATGTTAAAGCCTTATTCTAACATGTATTAAATTGTTTTTTTCCCCCCATCATCAATCTACACATAATACACCGTAATGACATTTTGTTATGTTAAAGCCTTATTCTAACATGTATTAAATTGTTTTTTTCCCCCCATCATCAATCTACACATAATACACCGTAATGACATTTTGTTATGTTAAAGCCTTATTCTAACATGTATTAAATTGTTTTTTTCCCCCATCATCAATCTACACATAATACACCGTAATGACATTTTGTTATGTTAAAGCCTTATTCTAACATGTATTAAATTGTTTTTTCCCCCCATCATCAATCTACACATAATACACCGTAATGACATTTTGTTATGTTAAAGCCTTATTCTAACATGTATTAAATTGTTTTTTTCCCCCATCATCAATCTACACATAATACACCGTAATGACATTTTGTTATGTTAAAGCCTTATTCTAACATTTATTAAATTGTTTTTTCCCCCCATCATCAATCTACGCATAATACAGCGTAATGACATTTTGTTATGTTAAAGCCTTATTCTAACATGTATTAAATTGTTTTTTCCCCCCATCATCAATCTACACATAATACACCGTAATGACATTTTGTTATGTTAAAGCCTTATTCTAACATGTATTAAATTGTTTTTCCCCCCATCATCAATCTACACATAATACACCGTAATGACATTTTGTTATGTTAAAGCCTTATTCTAACATGTATTAAATTGTTTTTTCCCCCATCATCAATCTACACATAATACACCGTAATGACATTTTGTTATGTTAAAGCCTTATTCTAACATGTATTAAATTGTTTTTTTCCCCCATCATCAATCTACACATAATACACCGTAATGACATTTTGTTATGTTAAAGCCTTATTCTAACATGTATTAAATTGTTTTTTCCCCCATCATCAATCTACACATAATACACCGTAATGACATTTTGTTATGTTAAAGCCTTATTCTAACATGTATTAAATTGTTTTTTCCCCCATCATCAATCTACACATAATACACCGTAATGACATTTTGTTATGTTAAAGCCTTATTCTAACATGTATTAAATTGTTTTTTTCCCCCCCATCATCAATCTACACATAATACACCGTAATGACATTTTGTTATGTTAAAGCCTTATTCTAACATGTATTAAATTGTTTTTTTCCCCATCATCAATCTACACATAATACACCGTAATGACATTTTGTTATGTTAAAGCCTTATTCTAACATGTATTAAATTGTTTTTTCCCCCATCATCAATCTACACATAATACACCGTAATGACATTTTGTTATGTTAAAGCCTTATTCTAACATGTATTAAATTGTTTTTTCCCCCCATCATCAATCTACGCATAATACACCGTAATGACATTTTGTTATGTTAAAGCCTTATTCTAACATTTATTAAATTGTTTTTTCCCCCCATCATCAATCTACACATAATACACCGTAATGACATTTTGTTATGTTAAAGCCTTATTCTAACATGTATTAAATTGTTTTTTCCCCCCATCATCAATCTACGCATAATACACCGTAATGACATTTTGTTATGTTAAAGCCTTATTCTAACATGTATTAAATTGTTTTTTCCCCCCATCATCAATCTACACATAATACACCGTAATGACATTTTGTTATGTTAAAGCCTTATTCTAACATGTATTAAATTGTTTTTCCCCCCATCATCAATCTACACATAATACACCGTAATGACATTTTGTTATGTTAAAGCCTTATTCTAACATGTATTAAATTGTTTTTTCCCCCCATCATCAATCTACGCATAATACACCGTAATGACAAAGTTAAAACAGTTTATTTTTGGTGATTTATAAAAACAAATACAAAATTGAAATATCACATTTACAGAGTGTTGGAAAAAGTACTCAATTGTCATACTTGAGTAAAAGTAAAGATACCTTGAGTGGAGCTGACGCGTGGGAATAATATCAACAAGATAACTATTGTAAAATATACTGTGTCCGTAAAATGTATATAGGTTCAGAACTTTTATGAAACAGCACAGTTAAAATATATGGCAAATAGAAATCAACCTGGATTGTCTTCAGAAATAGATGGGAGGGGTTGAGGCAACATACAGTACCAGTCCAAAGTTTGGACACACCTACTCCTTCAAGGGTTTTTCTTTAAAAAAAACTATTTTCTACATTGTAGAATAGTTGTGAAGACATCAGAACTATGAAATAAGACATATGGAGTCATGTACAGTGGTTCCTCAATTAAAGTTTTGAGATTATGCCGTGGGACTTAGAGGTGATTTGTGGTTTAGTACATTACCCTGCATAACTGCATAATTGCTCCAGACCACCACAAGGGGGAGTTAGACCACTGATTTATGCTTTTGGGTTCCAAGGCCTAATGTGTCTCTACCTGACAATGAATGGGTGATATAAACCAATATGGTAATTGTGCACGACTTTAAAATTGAATTTCAATTAACTGAATGATGAGGGTGAAGAAGGTGATACAATTTAGAACGATAGTGTAAGAATAGCTATTCCTCTGTCCTGAACTATTCCTCTGTCCTGCATGCACTCCCGAAAAAATACACTTATTTTTTTGTTTCTACTTAGTCAGTAGAATCTCTAACTAGACTGTAGCATATTGCTAACTATAACTGTAGTTACGCTAAGGTTTTTCTTCTAAGAGAAACGAAAATGTTAAATTATATTCCATGATATTTTTTAAATATATGAATTAAGATATACTGAATATAAGCAGCATGTGATGTCTGCTAAATAATCAAGTTGATGGCGCAGTCATATAGCCTCGGCACCTACATAAAGCTGAGTGACTCATTCATTCATGGCTTTAGATCAAAATAATTAAGTACCAACATTCTTTCTGATAGTCTTTCATAATGAAATGTTTTGGTTATCCTGACCTGGACGGCATGTATTATAGTCTCTAAAAGGAACAATATTACCACTGTCTCTTGCGCATGTCATTTTCCAGATTTGCCCTAACAAAAAATGCCCCTTAGATATTAATTTAGAATCCTCCCATCCTCTAAATGTAATTATGGGCGCAGATCCATATAGATTGCTAAATAATTGGGAAGAGATTTTCGATGAAAGCATTAACAGTCAAATGCATTCTTTCCGTCACCCACACGCACTGGACCTCAGGAAGATTAGCTAGCGTTACGGCATTAGCTAATGGGGGTCCTAATAAAATTACAAAATTACTTTATATACAGTGCCTTGCGAAAGTATTCGCCCCCCTTGAACTTTGCGACTTTTTGCCACATTTCAGGCTTCAAACATAAAGATATAAAACTGTATTTTTTTGTGAAGAATCAACAACAAGTGGGACACAATCATGAAGTGGAACGACATTTATTGGATATTTCAAACTTTTTTAACAAATCAAAAACTGAAAAATTGGGCGTGCAAAATTTTTCAGCCCCCTTAAGTTAATACTTTGTAGCGCCACCTTTTGCTGCGATTACAGCTGTAAGTCGCTTGGGGTATGTCTCTATCAGTTTTGCACATCGAGAGACTGACATTTTTTCCCATTCCTCCTTGCAAAACAGCTCGAGCTCAGTGAGGTTGGATGGAGAGCATTTGTGAACAGCAGTTTTCAGTTCTTTCCACAGATTCTCAATTGGATTCAGGTCTGGACTTTGACTTGGCCATTCTAACACCTGGATATGTTTATTTTTGAACCATTCCATTGTAGATTTTGCTTTATGTTTTGGATCATTGTCTTGTTGGAAGACAAATCTCCATCCCAGTCTCAGGTCTTTTGCAGACTCCATCAGGTTTTCTTCCAGAATGGTGCTGTATTTGGCTCCATCCATCTTCCAATCAATTTTAACCATCTTCCCTGTCCCTGCTGACGAAAAGCAGGCCCAAACCATGATGCTGCCACCACCATGTTTGACAGTGGGGATGGTGTGTTCAGGGTGATGAGCTGTGTTGCTTTTACGCCAAACATAACGTTTTGCATTGTTGCCAAAAAGTTCCATTTTGGTTTCATCTGACCAGAGCACCTTCTTCCACATGTTTGGTGTGTCTCCCAGGTGGCTTGTGGCAAACTTTAAATGACACTTTTTATGGATATCTTTAAGAAATGGCTTTCTTCTTGCCACTCTTCCATAAAGGCCAGATTTGTGCAATATACGACTGATTGTTGTCCTATGGACAGAGTCTCCCACCTCAGCTGTAGATCTCTGCAGTTCATCCAGAGTGATCATGGGCCTCTTGGCTGCATCTCTGATCAGTCTTCTCCTTGTATGAGCTGAAAGTTTAGAGGGACGGCCAGGACTTGGTAGATTTGCAGTGGTCTGATACTCCTTCCATTTCAATATTATCGCTTGCACAGTGCTCCTTGGGATGTTTAAAGCTTGGGAAATCTTTTTGTATCCAAATCCAGCTTTAAACTTCTTCACAACAGTATCTCGGACCTGCCTGGTGTGTTCCTTGTTCTTCATGATGCTCTCTGCGCTTTTAACGGACCTCTGAGACTATCACAGTGCAGGTGCATTTATACGGTGACTTGATTACACACAGGTGGATTGTATTTATCATCATTAGTCATTTAGGTCAACATTGGATCATTCAGAGATCCTCACTGAACTTCTGGAGAGAGTTTGCTGCACTGAAAGTAAAGGGGCTGAATAATTTTGCACGCCCAATTTTTCAGTTTTTGATTTGTTAAAATTTTTTGAAATATCCAATAAATGTCGTTCCACTTCATGATTGTGTCCCACTTGTTGTTGATTCTTCACAAAAAAATACAGTTTTATATCTTTATGTTTGAAGCCTGAAATGTGGCAAAAGGTCGCAAAGTTTAAGGGGGCCGAATACTTTCGCAAGGCACTGTATTTGGATAATAAAGCATTTAAAGACTGACATTGGTTGATTTTATGCATTCATGAATTAAATCACTTTAGCTGACATGTGATGAAGGTGCACATGGGCCTATTTATATAATGAATATGAATTCTGAGGGCAGAAATGATTAAATATTCAAGCATTAGACCTCTCACTAAAGGCGTCAGTCATACAAAAGTTATACTAAAATCCGAACTGGTTTTGCAGCAGGCAGATTCCAGATGGCCTTTCCCGATCGCTCATCTTCACCATCAGTGAACCATACTCTCGCTGGAAATGGAATACCAAGGTAGATGCTGTTTTTTTAGTTGGTTGCCAGGTGGCATTGGCAGAGAGTCAGGCGGAGAGCGAACTGTCTAAATTATATGAGAAAAAAATATTCAATTTAATTTGGAATGGCAAGCCAGACAAAATTAAAAGGGCCTATTGTCTCACCCAATGTTCAAGGACATATGGAATCATGTAATAACCAAAAGTGTTTAATATATTTTATATTTAAGAATCTTCAAATAGCTACCCTTTGCCATGATGACAGCTTTGCACACTCTTGGCATTCTCTCAACCAGCTTCACCTGGAATGCTTTTCCAACAGTCTTGAAGGAGTTCCCACATATGCTGAGCACTTGTCAATTAAGTTAGTATTGTGGAGTAACTACAATGTTGTTGATCCATCCTCACTGAGCACTTCTTTTCAAATAATGAGAAAATGTACACTGACCACGCAGCACCTTGTTCCTCTTCTTTCAACAGCCGTGACACTTGAAGCACTTATTTGGGCTGCAATCTGAGGTGCATTTAACTCTAATGAACTTATCATCAGAGGTAACTCTGGGTCTTCCTTTCCTGTGGAAGTCTTCACGAGAGCCAGTTTCATCATAGCGCTTGAAGTTTTTTGCGACTGCACTTGTAGAAACTTTAAAAGTTCTTGAATATTTTCTGCATTGACTGACCTTCATGTTTTAAAGTAATGAGGCACTGTCATTTGTCTTTGCTTATTTGAGCTGTTCTTGCCATAATATGGACTTGGACTTTTACCAAATAGGGCTCTCTTCTGTATACCATTCCTACCTTGTCACAACACAACTGATTGTTTCAAATGCATTAAAAAGGAAAGAAATTGAACAAACTTTCAACAAGGCACACCTCATAAAGCTGGTTGAGAGAATGCCAAGTGTGTGTTAAACACTTTTTTTGTTACTAAATGATTCCATATATGTTATTTCATAGTTTTGATGTCTTCGCTATTATTCTACAATGCAGAAAATAGTAAAAAAGAAAGATAAACCCTTGAATAAGTAGGTGTGTCCAAACTTTTGACTGGTATCTTACATATAACCAATCTTTAGCCAAAAGCAGTCTGAGACAGGTTTTCCTCTAGGATTTAGCCCGTGCCTAGCTCCATTCCATTAATTTTTTATCCTGTAAAACCTCCCAATCCTTAACGATTACAAGCATACCCATAACATGATGCAACCACCACTGTGCTTGAAAATATAGAGGGTATTACTCAGTAATGTACTGTATTGGACTTGCCCCAAACTTCTTTTCACTCTGTCAATTAAGTTAGTATTGTGGAGTAACTACAATGTTGTTGATCCATCCTCAGTTTTCTTCTATCACAGCCAATAAACTGTAGCTGTTTTAAAGTCACCATTGGCCTCGTGGGGATATCCCTGAGTGGTTTCCTTCCTCTCCTGTATCTTTGTAGTGACTGGGTGTATTGATACATAATCCAAAGTGTAATGAATAACTTCACCATAAGTGTGAAAATATAAATATCAACGGGATATTCAGTGTCTGCTTTTGAAAATGTTAAATAGGTGCCCTTCTTTACAAGGCATTGGAAAACCTCCCTGGACTTTGTGGTTGAATCTGTGTTTGAAATGTACTACTCCACTGAGGGAACTTACAGATAATTGTATGTGTGGGGTACAGAAATGATGTAGTCATTAAAAAATAATATTAACCACTATTATTGCACACAGAGTGAGTCCATCGAACTTATTATGTGACTTGTGAAGCAAGTTTGTACTTCTGAACTTGTTTAGGCTTGCCATGACAAAGGGGTTGAATACTTACTGACTCAAGACATTTGAGCTTTAAATCTTTAATGAATTTGCAAAAAAAACATTATGACATGACATTATGGGGTATTGTGTGTAGGCCAGTGACACCAAATCTCTATTTAATCAATTTTAAATCCAAGCTGTGACAGAAAAATTGTGGAAAAAGTCAAGGGGTGTGGACACTTTCTGAAGGTAACGTAGCATTAATAGACAATTACAGGTGAATGGTGACGATTGGCAGGGTCAACAAACCCAGCACATTGATCAGTCAGTTTGGCATAGAGCTAGCTCCATTCCACCAGCATAGAAGTGGATGGAATCCAATATGAATATATGCAAACTATTTCCATGTTCTGCTAATGTAAAACTACACTGCTGCGGCTCCTATAATGTCTTGCCTCGTGTTTCCCATAGGACGCTGTGGAGATACATTTGCAGAATCTAATTTCACGATGAAAAAAAGTCTATATATATTGTGCTGCACTACAAACATACGCAGTCGCTTACGCACACACACACACACACACACACACATACACTGTAAAAAAATATATTTTTTAAATTGTGTCAACTGGTTAGAAGTAAATGAGTTAGGTTTTCAAGCAGTTAGATACATTTCCTGTTAATCAATATGTTAAGCTGGTTCCATAACATGACCTAATGACTCCAAACACTTTCTTTACATGATATTTTCACATTAACTGGTTACAATTTTGGGTCCCACTTTAAATGACTTGCAGCTTATAAAGGCTTCATAAAGCCTTCATTAAGACTTCAAAAACACTACATACATTGTTACAAATAATCTATAACCGTATGGCATGCTTTATAAAGGGTTCATAAAGGTGGCATAACTGTGTGACAACCACCAATGTCAAATGTGACATAACCCACTATGTCAAATATGACATAAACCTGTGCTTTATAAAGGGTGGCATAAGCATATGCCACTCTTTATAAATCATATTAAATTATAAATATTAAAATGAGGCTTCAGAAAGCATTTATAACGCTGCCTTGCATCTTAGTAGAGCATTGCAAGGATGTTGGGTTAAATTCCCGGGACCACCCATACATAAAAATGTATTCACTTATAAGTCACTTTGGAAAAACACATCTGCTAAATGTTATATATTATATTATGTTTGATTAAAACATTTCTAGGATGGCCCAAACTTTTTCGCTTTTGGGTGCATAGTCAATATTGAACCTGACCTCAACTTCCCCCAAAATGCTGTGCTACAGGATGACACACACTAAACCTTGGTATGGCCTTTTAAAATCCATTTAAACATTTTTGCCTACTTACTTTTTCCTAAATTTGGTTCTTCCAGGTTTCAGATTTCCCCCATTTTTTCTGCTTTACCCCAGTTTTTTCACACATTTCTAATAGAAAAACAAAAAATATTTTCTGTGTCCACAACAATGCGTTAACAACATCAGGGCATGACTTTTGAGGTCCGGAAAAAAATCGAAGAAACGTAGATTTTTGAGTTTAGTTTTCTTTTAATTCAGTGAGCATGCCCTGCACTGTTGTTCGGTTATTGGGGTTTCTGTAGTGCAGTAAGCGCACATGTGATGTGATTCAGCCGCCAATGGAAGGGTGTCAACCATTCAACCATGTGACGTCAACTCATTTTTTCCCATTGCATTCAATGCATTGACAAAAAAGTAAACCACGTGAAGCTTATATTTTCCCATAGGTTGCAATGTATTGTCAAAAATGTTAACCATCTGACACTCATAATTTCCCTATTGAATGCAATGCATTGACAAAAACATCAACCCAGTCACACAATTGTTTCCCCATTGAATGCAATGTATTGACATGATCCTTTTTGCAAAAATGTGACAGAATGAAGATGTCATATGATATCATGTTGGCATTCGCATTGCATTGCGGTGGGTGCAATGTAGCGGCAGCAGTCTATCAGAAGAGTTGGAGGTGTGGCATATTGGGGTTGTGGTTTTCAGTTTGTTCTTTTTGGCCACCTGTGAGAGTGAATGGCACTCCAGGTATTGTGTTCTATTTTTGGGGGGATTGTTACATGTTCAGTGCCAGCACTGAATATTAAAGGATATCTGCATAAGGGACAGGATGAGACTTTGAGGCTCTTACTGGGCTGTGAATGCCCATGAGGTGTTGAAAGCAATTTAGAAACTAGCATTACATTTAAAAAATCACATTTATCTTTCAAGTTCGTTATTTGATTTCCGACAAATTTTATAGAATTGGTTGAACGATCTAAAGCGTAGTTTTGATCAATCAGAAAAAGCACTTCAGATGAACAGCAGTGTCGTTCCACTTTTTACAAGGTACACTTGCAGGCAACACACACACACACACACACACACACACACACACATACACGCATGTGTGGAATCAATCAAAGAAATGCAACCATTCTGACAGGAGAAAAACTTTGAGGTAAGAGTTTCCTTCATTCTATTAAACATTAGCTGTTTAATTTCAGCCAAGTCCCAGTCAACTGGAAGTGAATTGCTGTTTATTTCTGCTGGTACTCTATGCTGTGACAGAGTAGAGAGAGAAGCATCAGGTCAGCACTACACTACAGTACACTGCTGTCGAACAGATAGACATAGAGAGATGAAGGACTGAATAATGCACTCTCACAGCACAGCACATCCCTATGTGCAATCTAAGCTGCCTGCCACGAGAGAAAATGGACTCAAAAGATGATGGACAAATGATATCAGAGCAATCTTCCACAATATCCCCCTTGTCATATTTTCTCCATTATTTTTTGTTTGTGGGCTGAAAATGGGAAACAATGGAAATGCGTACAGGCTTTTTTGAATGTCAGACTGCCAGACAGACTGTCCTGGCTGGCACCTACCAAACTGTGAAAGTGAGAATGGGCAGGCAACCATATGTTAAGTGACAGACTTTTCACACAGGCATGCACACAGACATGTGCAGATGCACACACACACACACACACACACACACACACACACACACACACACACACACACACAAGCACGTGCAGACACACCCACCGAAAAGTTGGCTTTTATTGTCAACTTGAATTGTCAACTTCAACTTGAATCCTTGTTCCTTTGTGTTAAAGAGACATTCTACATAAATAATCTCTTAGCAATTCCATATGCTAACAAAGATTGAAAAGAGAGGACAGAGCCTTGAGAGAATGAAGGAGCCATTTCATGTAGAAAGGCGACGTGCCATTTTCCTCTACTAGGAAATGTTCCAGTATATCGAGCCAAGTGTAACAATTCTTATATTCACTATTCTCATGTCATTCACCGCAGAAATCGGTGAACAGTTCAAGGTCCATAAATCACTTTAACCACCATATCAAGCATGGTCCAGCTCAATGCACAGTTTCAAGCTGTAAGTGATTGTACAGACGTAAAGCAGCTATAACCTACACTGCATAGTGTTCAGATGTGTTGGTTACGTGTACAGGGGTTCTGTGCTGTATGATAAACAGATTGCTTGACACCCGCTGTCAATAAGTGCATTCCTTTGAAGTGTATTATCTGCTCTCAGATCAGTTCTACTCCAACAGTAATGAGAAGAGGAATCTGTGATAGACAAGCCTCACCATGCTCAAGCACACAGCTAATTTGGGAGATTTACCTGATAGGACAAAACAGGATGTTTTGGTGTGAGGGTTGCCATTGTATCAGCATATTAAAATGTGAAGCACCGGAGTCGATTTATGGAGCTCATGTACTTTGAAGGACCTTGTTCTCTATTATAATTTCCTCTTGGCTTGAGATTAGCTGGGGATGGAATGTGACCCCTGTCAATCATTCTTCCCCCAACTGATGTCCCTAACTGATGTTCCTAACCTTAGTTTTAGCTCTTGTCCTGATAGCGTGAGTCTCAACTTTGAGTCCCAGATGACCGTGAGCTGGCGGTATGGAAGGTCAGAGAGCGTTCCTGGCAGCGGCTGCACCGGCTGCAGAGCTATATGAGGACAAACGGCAATTAACGCGTTAGGAAGCTATTTATTTGATGCGGTGCCATCGACTGAAAATGTAGAGGATTCTTCCGAGGAACAAATTGCCACCGCTACTTAAATTGCCCAATCTCCCTTAACAATAAAAACTGTAAACAAAAATAATGTTTTTATTATGAAAACATATTTATACTTTATGGATGTATAATTATTCAGGATTTTTAAAATTTGGTTGCATGTAAACTTCCGTTCAATTGAAGATGAATCCATTCATTTGGAATCACTTCCAAATGGTCAGAATCTGTGGCCTCAGTCATCATCACAGAGCCAGTGTTGTTCATTATCAGAAGTATGAAGGTAAAACAAAAAACATCACATGGTTGTACGAGTCTATGTCCTGAACCAAGTAGTGGATTCAGAACAGGGATTATTGGAGCCATTGTCAGCTTCCCAGCAGAAGCGGAATGCGTGCCAGCCAGTCTCTGCACAGTGGCATCGGAGTTCATTAGGATACTGTGGGATGGCTGGAGAGATGGGCATGATTTAAAAAAAAAACTGAACATGATGATCAACGGTGCAGAGTGAATAGGACACTGTGCGTGTTGGAGGGGAGGGGACAGACAGGAAAAGTTTTGAAACAAAATGTTCATTTGGTATTGTTGGTGGTGTTGAAGTGTAATAGCTATCCAATTAATTTTGGTAATTTAGGTACTTTATTTATTTCGCTAATGATGTTTGTCAAGACTTGTGTGGAGGTCCAGAATGACATGCCATGGTCTGATACTGTTGTGGTATGTCTACTTGCACAGGAATGGTCATATTGACTGATGACCACACGTGGCTTTGATAAATGCATGTCATCTACTTAACAAATCCAAGATTGGCAACTTGTATAGTTATGCCTATAATCTGGTATATGTCAAACTTTTTTTAGATGCTTTAAGCATCATCTACAGTGTCAAAAAAATAACAGCTATGGTAGACTGCTTGCATGCAATTATCTCATCTGAAAAACACACCAACAAACATGTTGCATCCTTTCACAGAGGTCAAGTACAGTAGTGAAATGAATCCATCTGTCAGAACGTTAGGGGATAGCCCTCATTGCACCACTGTAATCTCCGTGACAAGTTAACAACTATCCCTTCTGTATCATATTCGTGGGGCCAATCTGTCTACTTACGTAATTACAACATTACATGTCTTATTCCCCGCCCCGCCAGCGGGAGCTAGAAACCCATCTATGTGGAGGAGAGAGAGAGAGAGAGAGAGAGAGAGAGAGAGAGAGAGGATGGGGGGGGGGAGATCTCTGACACCCACACTAGCCAAGTACTGTCATTAGATTCTGAGTGAAGGCAAAGTTCAGGAAATCAGCTCTGTTTTTAGGCATAATGGTTTTTAATAGGGATGAGAGGGAGAATGAGGGAGAGAGAGAGAGAGAGAGAAAGAGAGGGACAGATATAGATATAGAGAGATGTGGAGGAGAGGGGCAGTAATGAAATGGAGGCCGTTAACAAAGCCGCAAGGGTTTCCAACGTGCTTGAGAATGTCAAAGCTGTAAAAAAAAAAATACAAATCACATCAGCTGACACGTCACCCTTTTCATCTCTAATTGATTTGATTCTATGATTCTGAGCTCAAACTCATTATGTAACCACTCTGAATCCCCTCTAGTGGTGCACCGAGCCACAACACTACTGTCATTACAGGCTACTCAGTTCAACAACGCTACTGCCATTGTGGTTATTAATCTACACTAGGCTACAGTAGTCCATTTAATCTATTGTCTTTGTTGAAATGCGACAATCTCTATGACAATGTGTGTGTGTGTGTGTGCGTGCGTGCATATATACTGTGTATGAAGGGGTGGGTGCAGCTGATATGCTCTGAACACGTCTGGGTCAGTCCCGCGCTCGGATTAAAAGCAACTCACTTCCCTTCCCAATCTTTTCATGTTAAATTTAAAGGGCCGCTCAGGAATGCGTGGCAACTGTACCCGGCTCCAATTATTAACCCCAATTTTCCGGGAGCAATGTCCTGGCATAGCTTCCCTCTACCCCTCCCACACCTCTCCAGTTCTTGAGCTGGAGGATCAGGCCAGGCCTCTGAACTATTCGGTTTGTCTCTACAGAAGTGCTTTTCCGTAATGCCCCAGATACATCATCGCATGGCCATTGAGCAGCATTGTGCTCGTCCATTAAGTGTAAATATGGTGCAAGCTCACAAAGGGGCAGCTTGAAGAGGGTCAGTCAGTAGTGCGTGGGCCCCCGCCACCATAAATCTAGTTCAGGCCAACACTGAACCTCCCTTGTGCTCAGCTAATGGCGCTGTAATCGCTCGTACCACTTCGTGGGTGGGACAGGAGGGTGTGGAAAGCATTACTCAATTGTTTCCAAGCCCAGAGTCCAATGGGCCTGAACTAATCACCTCCACTTTTTGTCTTTTCCTATCTGAAAGTGTTTCAGTCAGATAGAACAGGAGCAGAAATTGGCCAACCATTTTAACTAAAGACATTTCGCTTGTCAAGATATTGACATTAATCTATGTCCATATTCCACCCACTGCAGCCCAGTGATAATATCCATATGAATAATATATACATACCCACACAGGTCTGGGAGGGATGGTCATCCCTGCCTCTGCCTGCTCCGGGGGTGCATACGAAATGGAACATCGGGCTCTGGTCAAAAGTAGTGCACAATATAGAGAATAGGGTGCCATTTTGGACACAGTCCCTGGCTGGATTGGAAAGGATCTCATTGTTTCTTATTGTCTAACAGCTGGAGCTTTAGCAGCAGCCCAGAGACCTGCAATACTAATGCCTCTATAAAGCAGAGATGATCTTCCTGGCAGTAAATTCATATTCATATTTTGTTACCGGGGATGTGCTGGACCTGGGAAGTCCTCCTAGTCATTATAGGCTAGTAAGTGGTTCCTGTATGATTATGTTGGAAACCTGGTGTTTTACAGCATGCATTAAACCTACAGAAACATGTTGAAGACATGGACCTAACGTCTCTAGGGAGTGCACTGCACATGCACTGCATTCGTAAAGTAATCAGACCCCTTGCCCTTTTCCATATTTTGTTACATTACAGCCTTATTATAAAGTGGATTTAATTGTTTTCTACATGCAATACCCCTTAAAAAACGTTATTATTTTACTATCTTGCGATTGTATAAAATAAAAAAAACCGAAATATCACATTTACATAAGTATTCATACGCTTTACTCAGTACTTTGTTGAAGCACCTTTGGCAGCGATCACAGCCTCGAGGTATCTTGGGTATGACACTACAAGCTTGGTACACCTGTATTTGGGGAGTTTCTCCCATTCTTCTCTGCAGATCCTCTAAGGCTCTGTCAGGTTGGATGCAGAGCATTTCTGTACAGCTTTTTTCAGGTCTCTCCAGAGATGTTTAAATTCTTGGCTCTAGCTGGGCCACTCAAGGACATTCAGAGACTTGTCTCAAAGACACTCATGCGTTGTCTTGGCTGTGTGCTTAGGTTCGGAACAGGTTTGCATCAAGGATCTCGCTGTACTTTACTCCGTTCATCTTTCCCTCGATCCTGACTAATCTCCCAGTCCATGCCAGCATAATGCTGCCACCACCTTGCTTCACCATAGGGATGGTGCCAGGATTCCTCCAGACGTGACTCTTGGCATTCAGGCCAAAGAGTTCAATCTTGGTATCATTAGACAAGAGACTCTTGTTTCCCATGGTCTGAGAGTCTTTAAGTGCCTTTTGGCAAACTCCAAGCAGGCTGTCGTTCCTTTTACAGAGGAGTGGCTTCCGTCTGGCCCCTCTACAATAAACGCCTGGTGGAGTGCTGCAGAGATGGTTGTCCCTCTGGAAGGTTCTCCCATCTCCACAGAGGAACTCTAGAGCTCTGTCAGAGTGACCATCGGGTTCTTCTACCCCGATTGCTCAGTTTGGCCAGGCAGCAAGCTCTAGGAAGGGTCTTGGTGGTTCTAAACTTCTTCCATTTAGGAATGATGGAGGCCACTGTGTTCTTGGGGACCTTCAATGTTGCAGAAATTGTTTGGTACCCTTCCCCAGATTTGTGCCTCGACACAATCCTGTGTCAATCCTGGGACCTTTTATAGACAGGTGTGTGCCTTTCCAAATCATATCCAATTAGTTGAATTTATCACAGGTGGACTCCAATCAAGTTGTAGAAACATCTCATGGATGATCAATGGAAACAGGATTTCTATTATTTTTATTTTTATTATTTTGCCAAAAAATCTAAACCTGTTTTAGCCATTATGGGGTATTGTGTGTAGATTGATGAGGATTTAAAAAAAAAAAATTTTTTAGAATAAGGCTGTCACAAAATGTGGAAAAAGTCAAGGGGTCTGAATACTTTCTGAATGCACTGTATGTACTCCAATGTAGCAGATGCCATACATTTTACTTGGGTAATTACATGTTTCCCATTGAATATCCAGCGAGGCTGCCTTTTGACATATTGTTTACAGTTGAAATGTTTGATGTCTCTAAACCAGTTGGACCTTTGTATGTGAAGACATTTCCCTTGCAGCATTGCCATGCAGGTACGTGTGTCCCACTAATATGCCTGCCGGGGCATGGGATGGCCAATTGCCCAGTGCTTTGCGATATGGCCTGAATTACTGCAAGGGGCTATGCATAGAATGCCTAATCCGAGCCAATTAAATCACATAGCATCTCTCCCCTGCCTGCAGATTTCTCCCTCACACACAACCCTGTTAAGCTGAATGGTGGGCAACTCCAGTTCACTCAGACCCTCTCCCAACGGAGTTACCAACAGAGTCTCCAAACAGAATTACTGCTCCCTACAACCATCAGCTGACCCACTGAATCATATAAGCTGTCACTCCCACTGGTTGGTGGTTGGTTCCCAATACACAGCCAAAACAGCAGGTCTAAAGAAAATAATGATTTATGCCATGTAGCCCTGACATCTGTACCTATGAAACGTTTAGAAAAATCCTCCAAGAACAAATGATCTCTGGTCTCTCATCCCTATTAGACTTAAACCAATTGACCTACCATGCCTCCAAGGTGCTTATGATGCGCTACTGGTCACGCTGAACAATATCTATCAACATTTAGAAAATGCAAATAGCCTAGTGAAAATTGTATTAATTGACTTCAGTAGCGTGTTTAACACCATCCAACCCCACCTACTGGTGGATAAGCTGGTGACTTTGGGTGTCAACTCTCTACTGACCAAGTGAATTAATAGTGTCCTTGTGAATTGTACTCCACAAGTGAAGTTCAACTCCACCACCTCTACATCTAGAATGGTGAATACGGGAGCCCCTCAAGGTTGCATACTCTAACGGATACTGTACACACTGTACATAAACGATTGTCAGGCCTCTGACTCAGCTCACAGATTTTTTAAATATGCAGATGACACCACTGTTGTGGGTTTCCTCCACCCAGACCAAGCCTCTCCAAGGTTTTGACCACAAAATTCATCCATTGGTGTGCAGATAACTTTCTTGAAATAAACGTTAAGAAAACCAAAGAGATAGAAATTGATTTCAGAAGAAACAAAACTCCACTACGCCATACGAAGATCAATGGGGAATCAGTCGATAGAGTGACCACATATAATTACCTGGGAATCGAAATAGACAATAAACTGACATTCAATGACTGTGCTTTTGCAAAGATAAAGAAATTGCAACAGAGAATTTTTCAAAACACTATCCTTTATGCAACTGTTTTATGACTATATAATGATTCCCCATTGATATCATTTAAGAAGGCAGTATAAGTATCTGACAGATACTTATATATTGAGTATGTATAATAATAATAATTCACATAATGTGTAAACATGGACACCAATGATGATAAATGTCCTAGGATCCACCCTGATATTCAACACTCATCTTGTATCCAACTTATTGCTTTTCATTCAGTGGTATATTAATTCTGCTCCCACAGTCTCTCTCTCTACCCAGTCTGCTGGCAACATGAGGACTAACAGTCAATATAGTTACACCACAACACACACACCCTTACTGACGTTGTATTTGTTTGGTAGGATCTAATTATCATCTGAAAAAGACAGATGGATTGATAATGGTGCATACAAGTATTTATTTTGTATCTCGATTTGCCTACAAAATTATCTTTGATTATTACTGTGTTGATTCCTCTCTCATCATACCAACAACACTAAACATATGTTCCTTCCACCTGCCTCCGGGTACAGTAAACCAAGTTATTCTTGCATAAACGACAGAGCCTCCAAGAAAAGAGAAATGTAATTAATTTCAACCGTCTTCATTTTAATTAGACTTTATTAACAACAAGAGGCCTTTGTGTTTGTCGCGACTTCCACCAAAGTTGGTCCCACTCCTTGTTCGTTCGACGGTCGAAGTCACCGACTTTCTAGCCATCGCTGATCCTCTTTTCATTTTCCTTTGGTTTTGTCTTGTCTTGTATCACACCTGGTTTCAATCCCATCAATTACATGTTGTGTATTTAACCCTCTGTTCCCCCTTATGTGTTAGTCGGTGATTGTTATTTGTAAGTGTTTGTGCACGTTTGTCCTGGAGTGCGTAGGGTATTGTAACAATTTGTTATGTTTGTGAGTTTTTTCCCCAGTTTTCTCTCCTGCGTCTGACTTCTCTGCCGCCAGTACGCACCCCCTTACAGTGTTGGACCTTATTTCTTCCTATTTAAGGAATAAGAGGTAGCCCTCCCTGTTTGACAGATGAAATTAGGCTACAAGCTGCAATATCCATAGATTTGCCAGTCAATTCCTCCACCCACTATGCACTCTTTAAATAGCCTACCTCCATGTCAGTGAAGGGCCGTTAAGTTAAAACCAACACTCAAATTGAGGGGTTGTAAGAGAGTATGCCATAGGCCTAACTTTTATTAAAGAAAGTGGCAAAAAGCACAGGCCTACCCCTTGTTAGCTTAACCTGTTTGGGATAGGGGGCAGCATTTTCACGTTTGGATGAAAAGCGTATCCAGAGTAAACTACTACTACTCAGGCCCAGTTCCTAATATATGCATATTATTAGTAGATTCGGATAGAAAATACTCTGAGTTTCTAAAACTGTTTGAATGTTGTCTGTGAGTATAACAGAACTCATATGGCAGGCGAAAACCTGAGAAAAATCCAACCAGGAAGTGGGAAATCTGAGGTTTATAGTTTTTCAACTCATTTCCTATCAAATTTACAGTGTCTATGGGGTCAAATTGCACTGCCTAAGGCTTCCACTAGGTGTCAACAGTGTTTAGAACCTTGTTTGATGGTTCTACTGTGAAGGAGGGGGGAATGGGAGCGAATGAGTCAGTGGTCTGTCAGAGTGGCATGAGCCGGTCACGCGTGTTCACGTGAGAGTTAGCTTGCATTCCATTCCATTGCATTTCTGAAGACAAAGGAATTCTCCGGTTGGAACATTATTGAAGATTTATGATAAAAACATCCTAAAGATTGATTCTATACACCATTTGACATGTTTCTACGAACTGTAATATGGCTTTTCTTCTGAATTTTATCCTGGACCTGCCCGTGCATTGTGAATTTGGATTTGTGAACTGAACGCGCTAACAAAAGGAGGTATTTGGACATAAATGATGGACTTTATCGAACAAATCAAACATTTATTGTGGAACTGTGATTCCTGGGAGTGCATTTTGATGAAGATTATCAAAGGTAAGTGAATATTTATAACGCTATTTCTGACTTCTGTTGACTCCAACATGTCGGATATCTGTATGGCTTGATTTATTGTCTGAGCACCGTACTCAGATTATTGCATGGTTAGCTTTTTTTGTAAAGTTTTTTTGAAATCTGACAAAGCGGTTGCATTAAGGAGAAGTATATCTCTAATTCTGTGCATAACACTTGTATCTTATATTAAAGTTTATGATGACTATTTCTGTAAATTGAAATGGCTCTCTGCAAAATCACAGGATGTTTTGGATGCAAAACATTACTGAATGTAATGCGCCAATGTAAACTGAGATTTTTGGATATAAATATGCACTTTATCGAACAAAACATATATGTATTGTGTAACACGAAGTCCTATGAGTGTCATCTGATGAAGATCATCAAAGGTTAGTGATTCCTTTTATCTCTATTTCTGCTTTTTATGACTCCTCTCTTTGGCTGGAAAATGAATGTATGTGTTTTTGTGACTAGGCTCTGACCTAACATAATCATATGTTGTGCATTCGCTGTAAAGCATTTTTGAAATCGGACACGATGGGTAGGTTAACAAGAAGTTTATCTTTCTTTTGCTGAAGAAGTTCAGCTTTAATTTGGTGTATTGCACTTGTGAATGTATGAAAGTTACATATTACTAAAAAATATTTTTGAATTTCGCTGTTGCCTTTTCAGCAGAATGTTGTCGAGGGGTTCCGCTAGAAGTTTTAAGAGTTTGTAGAAAATAAAACAGATCCAATCATCTAAAGTGATCTATATCAGCGCTTTGGCCCCCAATACAATGACAGATTCATGCAATCTTTTACTCTAAAGATCTTTCCAACCATACTGTTGTCTACGGTGGTCTTCGAACCCATATCATTCTGGCCTGCAGCCCTGTGTGCTATCAAAATTCCTGTGTTGGCATGTAATGCGAACAGGATGAAGAACAGTTTCTAAAACTGCATATCTAAGGCTCTGGTCTGTCCAATAAGTTATGGTCAATGGTAGACACGTTCTCTGCTATCCACTTTGTTTTAATTATTATTTGGGGTATAGGTATTGTTTTTTATGTAAAATATTTTTTTGCTGAAGGGAAGGCCATCCAATTTTATTTCGGAGATGTCCAGGAACCCTTCTTACATACAGTTGAAGTCAGAAGTTTACATACACCTCAGCCAAATACATTTAAACTCAGTTTTTCACAATTCCTGACATTTAATCCTAGTAACAAATCCATGTATTAGGTCGGGTTGGGATCACCACTTTATTTTAAGAATGTGAAATGTCAGAATAATAGTAGAGAGAATGATTTATTTCAGATTTGATTTCTTTTGTCACATTCCCAGTGGGTCAGAAGTTTACATACACTCAATTACTATTTGGTAGCATTGCCTTTAAATGGTTTAACTTGGCTTAAACATTTCAGGTAGCCTTCCAGAAGCTTCCCACAACAAGTTGGGTGAATTTTAGCCCATTGCTCCTGACAGAGCTGATGTAACTGAGTCAGGTTTGTAGGCCTCCTTACTCACACACGCTTTTTCAGTTCTTCCCACAAAGTTTCTATAGGATTGAGGTCAGGGCTTTGTGATGGCCACTCCATTACCTTGACTTTGTTGTCCTTAGGCCATTTTGCCACATCTTTGGAAGTATGCTTGGGATCATTGTCCATTTGGAAGACCCATTTGCAACCAAGCTTTAGCATCCTGGCTGATGTCTTGAAATGTTGTTTCAATATATCCACATAATTGTCCTTCATCGTGATACCATCTATTTTGTGAAGTGCGCCAGTCCCTCCTGCAGTAAAGCACACCCAAAACATGATGCTGCCACCCCAGTGCTTCACGGTTGGGATGGTGTTCTTCGGCTTGCAAGCCTCCCCCTTTTTCCTCCAAACATAACAATGGTCATTATGGCTTATTTTGTTTCATCAGAAGAGCGGACATTTCCCCAAAAAGTAAGATCTTTGTCCCCATGTGCAGTTGCAAACTGTAGTCAGGCTTTTTTATGGAGGTTTTGGAGCAGTGGCTTCTCCTTGCTGAGTGGCCTTTCAGGTTATGTCGATATAGGACTCGTTTTACTGTGGATATAGATACTTTTGTACCTGTTTCCTCCAGCATCTTCACAAGGTCCTTTGCTGTTGTTCTGGGATTGATTTGCAATTTTCGCACCAAAGTATGTGCATCTCTAGGAGAAAGAATGTGTCTCCTTCCTGAGCGGTATGATGGCTGCGTGGTGCCATGGTGTTTATACTTGCGTACTATTGTTTGTCCAGATGAACATGGTACCTTCAAGCATTTGGAAATTGCTCCCAAGGATGAACCAGACTTGTGGATGTCTACAATTGTTTGCCTGAGGTCTTGGCTGATTTCTTTTGATTTTCCCATGATGTCAAGCAAACAGGCACTAAGCTTTAAAAACTTCTTATGGCTGCAGGGGCAGTATTAAGTAGCTTGGATGAATAAGAAACCCAGAAGTGCCCAGAGTAAACGGCCTGCTCCTCATTCCCAGTTGCTAATATATGCATATTATTAGTACATTTGCATAGAAAACACTCTGAAGTTTCTAACACTGTGAATGATGACTGTGAGTATAACAGAACTCATATGGCAGGCAAAAACCTGAGAAAAATTCCAAACGGGAGGAGGGAAATCTGAGGTTTCTAGTTTTTGAACTCAGCCCCATTGAATACACAGTGGGATATTGGTTATGTTGCACTTCCTAGGGCTTCCACTATATGTCAACCGTCTCTAGAAACTTGAATGAGGCTTCTACTGTGATGTGGGGCTGGATGAGAGCTCTTTGAGTCAGTGGTCTGGCAGAGAGCCAGGTCAGGGTCACGTACATTTCACATGAGAGCGAACTGCGTTCCATGGCTTTTCTACAGACAATGGAATTCTCCGTTTGGAACGTTATTGAAGATTTATGATAAAAACATCCTCAAGATTGATTCTATACTTAGTTTGAAATGTTTCTACGACCTGTAATATAACTTTTGGAAGTTTTCGTCCGACGTTCGGCTGGACCTGCACGAGTGTTTGGATTTGTGTACTAAACGCCCTAACAAAAGTAGCTACTTGGACATAAATAATTATCGAACAAATCAAACATTTATTGTGGAACTAGGATTCCTGGGAGTGCATTCTGATGAAGATCGTCAAAGGTAAGGGAATATTTATACTGTTATTTCTGATTTCTGTTGACTCCAACATGGCGGATACATTTTTCTTTCTGAGCGCCGTTCTCAGATTATTGCATGGTTTGATTTTTCCGTAAAGTTTTTTTTGAAGTCGGACACAGCGGTTGCATTAAGGAGAGGTATATCTATAATTCCATGTGTAACACTTGTATTTTCATCAACATTGTAAAATTGATGTGGCTATGCAAAATCACTGGATGTTTTTGGAACTAGTGAACGTAACGCGCCAAATTAAACTCAGATTTTTTTTTATATATAAAAATGAACTTTATCAAACAAAACATACATGTCTTGTGTAACATGATGTCGTATGAGTGTCATCTGATGAAGATCATCAAAGGTTAGTGATTAATTTTTATCTCTATTTGTGCTTTTTGTGACTCCTATCTTTGGCTGGAAAAATGGCTGTGTTTTCCTGTGGCTTGGTGGTGACCTAACATAATCGTTTGTGGTGCTTTCGCTGTAAAGCCTATTTGAAAGCAGACACTGTGGTTGGATTAACAACAAGTTTACCTTTAAAATGGTATAAGATACATGTATGTTTGAGGAATTTTAATTATGAGATTTCTGTTGTTTTGAATTTTCCGCCCTGCACTTTCACTGGCTGTTGTCATATCGATCCCGTTGACGGGATTGCAGCCCTAAGTAGTTTTAAGGTAGGCCTTTAAATACATTCACAGATACACCTCCAATTGACTAAAATTATGTCAATTAGCCTATCAGAAGCTTCTAAAGCCATGACATTATTTTCTGGAAGTTTCCAAGCTGTTTAAAGGCACAGTCAACTTATTGTATGGAAACTTGTGATACAGTGAATTATACATGAAATAAAGAAATTTGAGTGGTTGAAAAATGAGTTTTACAACAGCCAGGTCAGCACTAGCCTCTAGCTATCTGTCGGATAGCGATATGAGGTGACTATTATTACTATCTAACAGCTGTTGTTTCAATGGGCATATTTTGTAGCCTTTCTTTAGTCCCATTTCAACAGAAGTAAATTAACTTGGTGAGCTTTTTTGATGTACACTTAGAGAGAGAGAGCTGGCCAAAAGTGGCAAATTTTAGCTATTATTTTTGCCTCAGTCACACTTGACCTGAATTAAACGATGAAACCATCGGCCAAATGATTGAAGATCAATATTGTGATGTTTTTTCAGTGCAGTGCAGTGCAAAGCATTTATAGCGGCTAAGAAATGCATTGCCATTAATTGGAAGTTTGGTTATCCTCCCACAATGTCAAGTCATGTATCACTAGCTTTGATTTATTACCAAATTAAGGGTATGCTGGGCAACTTTAATAAGGTCTGGATGCCTTATACTGTATGGACTACAGTACTTCTAAAGGAGTCTGTATTGAAAACATGCCCACATCAGGGGAGATACCTATTTAGGCAATCCCTAGCTACTGGGATGCTGAGTCCTGGCCCTGGGGGTCTAAATCAAATCAAATCAAATTTATTTATATAGCCCTTCGTACATCAGCTGATATCTCAAAGTGCTGTACAGAAACCCAGCCTAAAACCCCAAACAGCAAGCAATGCAGGTGTAGAAGTACTCTCGGAGAGAGTTGCAACGTCTGCTTCCAACTCACATCCTCAAACACGTAGATCCCCTGAACGCAGCTCACTCCCCAGATCACAATGACCTTTATTCTAATCACATGTTCACACACCTGTATGTCATTATCACACACTATTTACTTCAGTTCTTTGCACCCCATCACTGTGAGGTATTGTTTGTTTTGTGACACATGTCTTTCAGAGCGCTGGGTTCATGTGAGTTACTCCTCCCGTGTATGGTAGTTTTTGCCTGCCTCACTAACGACGCCTTTTTGCCTATTTCCTGCCTGTACTCTAGCCTATAGGATTTCCTGTTATCTATATATTGCCTGATCTCCTGGACTGCGTTACTAGCCTTTTCCCTGCCTGTATTGTTGCCCTTTTGTACCCCCTGTTTATGATCTTCTGCCTGGACCCAGCTACCTATCTCCTCCTGTGGTCTTTTGCAATAAACACATTCTGCGCCCTGCGCTTGAAACCAGCTCTCTGTCTCCCCTCGTGTTCATTACAAAAGTTTATTTATTGACTAGACTGGTGGGGTTCGGGCGTGCAGGCGCCTCTGAAATTTGATATAGGGCATATCTTAATAAAGACAAAAGTCTTTGTATTTTTTCAAGAGTTGTTCATTGGTTAAGGTTTGCAACACAATGTGTATTATTGAATACCTTTGATATACACTCTACTCTCTTTAACATCTGTAATAATGATATCTTACCTAGCTTGATGACTGTGGGCATTTTTGCCTACTTTTTGTTCTAAATAGAGATGGCATATCCTGGGGTAGAACCCCCAGACCCCCCGCCAGGTTATGCCCCCCACCCCACCCCCCACTTCTAAAACCAAAGTGGCGCCCCTGGCTACAGGAATTACTATGTCTCATTTGACACCAGTGGCCAATGTATTGAATTTGATTTGACATGGGCCTCACCTTCCACCCACACCGCTGACACAAAACATCTGACGTGGTGTGACATGTTGCTGCTCTCTGACTGAGTAGTCAAATGACTGGCTGGTAACTGTCTGAAAATGACACCAGCATCACCATAATGAGCCAGTGTGGAATGAGAAGCTGAAGAAACAGGAACACGGTCCATCATTTGCACCCAAACCCACAACTATATAACAAAACTAATCAAGTGTCAAGAAGTAGATAACAGTAACCGGATGGGAGAGAGAGATGAAGGGAGAGTGAGACATATATAAAGATAGGAGAGAGAGGGGTTCGTGTCTCTCATTGTAAGGTGAGATTAGTTAGGCTACAATTAGGCAATCGTGCCAATTGTGGCGTTGAATTAGTATCAAGGAACATCATGGTTAACAAGCCTGAGCCATCATCGTCACCACCACCACCACCATGGCTGTTATGTGGCTCTACACCTCGTGGGCACCAGTGTGGGCTTCAGTCCTGCTCTATCCTCGATCAAATTTCTACTTACACAGAAATTGATAGTTGTAGGCTATGCATCCACCTGAAAGCCATCACCACCCATTAAATGGGGAATTCTATAATGTGAATGGATATTTGCGGAAGAGGGCCTATATGTTGATTATGTTGTCTATTTAGGATTTGCTTGTAATTAATTACAAGTCATTAAAACTTCATAACATATGTCAGTTTACATCATATCACATGTTTAGATATATCTACTATTGATCTTGAGGTAAATGTGTATTTTTAAAGCTGTGTATTTTGTTGGTTCCATCATCAACAGCACTGTGTATTAATGATAGAGCTATATGTCCTGATTAAGTCGCCAATGGTCAGTAATAGATCACAAGCTGCGTCGTGTAATATCAAATATATTATTGATCCCTTGGCATCGCGTGCGATTGACGTCTCAGTCACAGGGTTGCCTCGTTCTTGACGTGTTTTTATTGAGGCCTTTAAAACACCTTGGTAGCCAAAATACAGTATGGGAAACATCATGCAATTATAAACATACACATCATACAGCACCGGTCAAATTTTTGGACACACCTACTCATTCAAAGATTTTCCATTATTTTTATTAGTTTCTACATTGCAGAATAATAGTGAAGACATCAAAACTATGAAATAAAACGTATGGAATCATGTAGTAACAAAAAAGTGTTAAACAAATCAAAAGATATTTTAGATTTTAGATTATTCAAAATAGCCACCCTTTGCCTTGATGAAACCTTTGCACACTCATCCCAAACCATCTCAATTGGGTTGAGGTCGGGTGATTGTGGAGGCCAGGTCATCTGATGCAGCACTCCCATCACTCTCCTTCTTGGTACGTTGGGTCATTGTCCTGTTGAAAAACAAATGATTGTCCCACTAAGCACAAACCAGATGGGATGGCGCATCGCTGAAGAATGCTGTGGTAGCCATGCTGGTTATGTGTGCCTTGGATTCCAAAGAAATCACTGACAGTGTCACCAGCAAAGCACCCCCACACCATCACACCTCCTCCTCCATGCTTCACGGTGGGAACCACACATGCAGAGAAAATCTGTTCACCTACTCTGCATATTACAAAGACACGGTTTGAACCAAAAATCTCAAATTTGGACTCATCAGACCAAAGGACAGATTTCTACCGGTCTAATGTCCATTGCTCGTGTTCCTTGGCCCAAGCAAAACTCTTATTATTATTGTTGTCCGTTAGTAGGGGTTTCTTTGCAGCAATTCGACCATGAAGGCCTGATTCACGCTGTCTCCTCTGAACAGTTGATGTTGAGATGTGTCTGTTACTTGAACTCTGTGAAGTATTTACTTGAACTCTAATGAACTTATCCTCTGCAGCAGAGGAAACTCTGGGCCTTCCTTTCCTGTTGCGTTCCTCATGAGAGCCAGTTTCGTCATAGTGCTTGATGGTTTTTCAAAGTTCTTAAAACTTTCCGGATTGACCTTCATGTCTTAAAGTAATGATGGACTGTCGTTTCATTTGCTTATTTTTTTGTTTTCCAACCGCAGTGTCTTTGTGGGACGCAGAGTAGGTGAATGTATTGCCCAATAATGTTTTGTACCATGTTTTGTGCTTCTACCATGTTGTGTTGTTAACATGCTGTGTCATCATGTGTTGCTGCCTTGCTATGTTGTTGTCGTAGGTCTCTCTTTATGTAGTGTTGTGTTGTCTCTCTTGTCGTGATGTGTGTTTCGTCCTTTATTTATATTTCATTTATTTTTCTATTTTTAATCCCAGCCCCCGTCCCCGTCCCAGTCCCCGTCCCCATCCCAGCCCCCGTCCCCGTCCCAGCCCCCGCCCCCGTCCCCGTCCCAGCCCCCTCCCCGTCCCAGCCCCCGTCCCCGTCCCAGCCCCCATCCCAGCCCCCGCCCCGCCCCCGTCCCAGCCCCCGTCCCCATCTCCGTCCCAGCCCCCGTCCCTGTCCCCGTCCCAGCCCCCGTCCCAGTCCCCGTCCCCGTCCCAGCCCCGTCCCGGCCCCCGTCCCCGTCCCAGCCCCCGTCCCCAGGCCCCGTCCCCTTCCCCGTCCCCGTCCCCATCCCAGCCCCCATCCCATTCCTCGCCCCAGCCCCCGTCCCCGTCCCAGTCCCCGTCCCAGCCCCCGTCCCCGTACCCACCTGAGGCCTTTTGCCTTTTGGTCGGCCGTCATTGAAAATAAGAATTTGTTGTTAACTGACTTGCCTAGTTAAATAAAGGTTAAATTAAAATAAAAACAAAAAATGTAGCTGTTCTTGCCATAATATGGACTTGGTCTTTTACCAAATAGGGCAATCTTCTGTATACCGCCCCTACCTTGTCACAACACAACTGATTGGCTCAAACGCATGAAGAAGGAAAGACATTTCACAAGTTATCTTTTAACAAGGCACATCTGTTAATTGAAATGCATTCCAAGTGACTACCTCATGAAACTTGTTGAGAGAATGTCAAGAGTGTGCAAAGCTGTCATCAATGCAAAGGATGGCTACTTCGAATATCCAAGATCTAAAATATATTTAGATTTGTTTGACTGACCCAGCAGACAAAGACCAGCTCCACAATGCCATCTCCTCCAAAGTAGCCACCATTGGAAGGCACGAGGAGTTTCTTCATGGTCTTATGGAAGGGTTCCAGACCTTGGCCGAACCAAGCGACCAAGCTTTGAACACGTTGCTGGAGCAATTCCGCAGGTTGTTTGTTAGGCAGCCTACCACGACGATAACCTCCCACCCCTTAGTAACACGGCTTTTAGCAGCACCACTTCCCCGGTCACCCCAGTTTCCCGGGAACCCCGCTTACCTCACCCAGAACGCTTCAATGGAGAGGCGGGCATCTGTTGGGCATTTCTCGCTCAATATTTCCTCCTCATCATGCTGCAGCCCTCCTCCTTCCCCCTCTAACCGCTCTAAGATAGCATACCATATCACGCTGATGTCTGGGAGGGCTCTCGCCTGGGTTTGTGAGGTAAAGAAGGTTTTTGCTCCATTGTTTGGCGAGAGGCTGCCCGGATGTTACTCCAGCTTCGGCAAGACTCCCGCAGTGTGGCACACTATGTGGTGGATTTCCTCACGTTGGCAGCTGAGAGTGCCGCGAACATGGAAGCGCTGTTCAACATGTTCCTGCATGACTATCAGAGGAAGTAAAGGACGAGTTTGTAGCCCGGGAACTACCGATGTATCTCGACTCGCTCATCGCCTTGACCATTCAGATCGATGGGCAACTACGGGAACAAAGAATAGATTTGATTTCACTCGCCCGTCCAAGGATTCCACCTCACCTCTGAGGCATCCCGGAAGTACCCAACGGCTCCATTCCCGAGAGAACCGGAGGCTACTCAACTTCCCCTGAAAGTCTCCAAAGACTGCAGATTCACCTCTTCCCGGGCCTATGCAACTAGGCAAAGCTAGGCTATTTCCAGCTGAACGGCTATACAAGCTTCATACTTAGAGTTCCCTGTATTGTGGGACTACTGGTCTTTGCTCACCGGTAGGAGCGAATGGAATTCCACAAACTCTCTCCCCGGTTATCGTCTCTTTCCGAAACTCCAAGGTCATTAGCCCTTCTGCTGTTCATCTTCTGTTGGCCTGTACACTCAGTATACATCTGTATACATGTTTACAGAATTAAACCCATGTCTCACAGCCCTTTGTCTCCAGTTTATTGACCTTTTGCACCCTATTTGGATTACTGACCTCTGCCTACCCTTGACCTGTCATTTTGCCTGCCCCTGTAATAGTAATATACTTTTGTTACTTTGACACTGTCTGCATCTGGGTCTTACCTGAAACGTGATAAGTACGTTAACTTTAAAACATTAAGCTTAACTTTATTGTAGATTTAATTCAAAATATTTTTTTCAAAGTATTTTTTTCAAGCACAAATTTAGTCATTTAGCAGACATTCTTATCCAGAGCGACTATGGTTAAGTGTCTTGGTCAAGGACAAGTCAACATATTTCTCACCTTGTCGGCTCAGGGAGTCGGTTATTGGCCAAACGCTCTAACCACTAGGCTACAAATGAATCAGTAAGTAGTTCATTTAAATATATTCTATTGCTGGAGTATTTAAGGCTTCTACACTATAAACAAAAGTATGTGGACACCCTTTCAAATAAGTGGATTCAGCTATTTAAGCCACACCCATTGCTGACAGGTCTATAAAATCGAGCACACAGCCATGCAATCTCGATTGACAAATATTGGTAGTAGAATGGCCTTACGGAAGAGCTCAGTGACTTTCAACGTGGCACCGTCATAGAATGCCACCTTTCCAACAAGTCAGTTCATCAAATTTCTGCCCTGCTAGAGCTGTCCCGGTCAACTGTAAGTGCTATTATTGTGAAGTGAAAAAATCTAGGAGAAACAACGGCTCAGTCGCGAAGTGTTATGCAACACAAGCTCACAGAACGGGACCGCCGAGCGATGATGCACGTAAAAATCGCCTGTCCTTGGTTGCAACACTCACTACCGAGTTTCAAACTGCCTCTGGAAGCAACGTTAGCACACAAGCTGTTCGTCGGAAGCTTCATAAAATGGGTTTCCATGACCGAGCAGCCGTACACAAGTCTAAGATCACTATGAGCAATGCCAAGCATCGGCTGGAGTGGTGTAAAGCTCGCTGCCATTGGACTCTGGAGCAGTGGAATCATGTTCTCTGGAGTGATGAGTCACTTCACCATCTGGCAGTCTGAGGAATAATGGTCTGGGATGTTTTTCATCGTTCAGGTTAGGCCCCTTAGTTCCAGTGCAGGGAAATCTTAATGTTACAGCATACGTTGATATTCTAGATGATTCTGTGCTTCCAACTTTGTGGCAACAGTTTGGGGAAGGCCCTTTCCTGTTTCTGCATGACAATGTCCCCGTGCACAATGCGACGTCCATACAGAAATGGTTTGTCGAGATCAGTGTTAAAGAACTTAACTGGCCTGCACAGAGCCCTGACCTGAACCCCATCGAACACCTTTGGGACGAATTTAAACGCTGACCGCAAGTCAGGCCTAATTGGCCAACGTCAGTGCCTGACCTTGCTAATGCTCTTGTGGCTGAATGGAAGCAAGTCCCCACAGCAATGTTCCAATATCTAGTGGAAACCCTTCCCAGAAGAGTGGAGACTGTTATAGCAGCACAGTGGGTACCAACTCCATATTATTGCCCGTGATTTTGGAATGATATGTTCGACAAGCAGGTGTCCACATACTAATGGTCATGTAGGTATCATCCTGACTTATCAGCCTTGGAGGTTGAAATTGAATCTGATCAGCCTGTCAGGAATGGAGATCTCATACTGTGATTTTGGAATGATATGTTCTGTGGTCTTGGGGGCGGTACAAGCAGGTGTCCACATACTAATGGTCATGTAGGTAATGGTTCATCTGAACAAATGAATGGATGATGTCATCCTGTCAGGTATTATCTTGTGATCTCGACAAAACAACTTTAAATATGTAGCGATCACGAGTTAAGTTGTGATCTCGACATAATAAGGGAGATTTATTTATTTATTAAGAAATAATTCAAATGAACCAAGCTCCAGTGCATCCCCCTACTGAAATGCCCCCTTAAACAAGTCACATTTTTTATTCATTTAACTTTCAACTTCAAAAGGACATGGCTTGTAAAGTTCCAGCTGCAGAGAGTGTTGTCGACACTTGCAAAGAGCTACAAATTTGAAGCCAATCTGCACTTAGAATTGAGGAATTAAAAACTATGGCCTAGAGAAAGATTAGTCCGCTGAGAGTGAAAACTAATTTAACGTCATCCAGCCACCGTGGAAATCTGTTTTTACACCTCATGATCACCGGGGCAACATCAGATCAGCCTGAAATGCAAGTTTTAGTGGTTTATTGAGTCAGGCCACTGTCTGTCCATCTTGGCACAGCCTCACTAATTGTCTGTTCCATTATATACAGCGTTTGATGTCAATTCAGTTTATACTTTGGAGCTGAGTTTGACCACTCAACTAAAGCATTTATCCTACAACTATAACATTATATGTATTGAAAGAAAAGTATGAAACACAACTTGTAATGAACACCCACAAATCAAAGTAGTCATCTAGTATTACACCCATAATCTGGTTTGTTATGCTGCTTCAATATGCACCACAATGTCTATTCTCTATGATACTACACATTCAAAGCATGACCATGGTTGAATGGCATTGGAATGTGGTGTTGAGTTATGCTCCTGTGTGGCTGTCAGCTTGTCACTCTACCACACAGCGATCCATATGAATGGCTGGCTACAATAGATCCAACAGACAGGAAGCCTACCCAGTGGCCTCTTTTCTCTCCATAGCTAGAGACAATAATACAAGAGTCCCATTGTATAATCAGCAGCACATTGATCCATGGCCGTCTAGCCTGTAGCAAATGTATTAGCCTCCCAACAACGTCACACACTTGACAGGACAAGACTATAATGAACACTTTGAAAAATACTTTTCTCATCGAGACAGAGAGAGATTTTTCTTCAGCCATTGTATGGATGTAGCCAGAAGGAAATAAAACCTTAATGATGCAATGTTGATGGAATGGCAAGTGTTTATTAACTGTTTCATTGCACATATAAATCCACACTGCATAACCATGTAGTGCAGAACATACTGTAGACACAACACTTCCATGATTGCATAGGAAAACAAACAGTTGGGTCATAATGGTCATATTTCACATGATTGTTCATTCAATACTGTTACTGTTACTTGGCCATCTTGTCCTTTTTAGGCCACAAACAGGACGAAAGCCTGTTTTTTTTTTAACTTAATATTTTCCTGAAAAAAACAAGAACTTTAAGCAAGAGGGTCATAAAAAGACCTGATCCACTGTCTGCGTGTAAGCCTCCATGCATGCATTTATGTGTGTATGTCTGTGTCCTATGATTACATGTCCTATTTGAAACATGTCGACCGTTCATGCGAAAATACCCACAGCAGGGATGAGAAATAATCCTAGCCGGTCTTGGCAGAAAGTGACATTGAATGAATATGTTCAAATAGCTACACACAAGCCCGAAAATCACATGCTCAGGCTGATATGCATCTTATGAAAGAAATATCGTTCATCATTTTCATCTCAGTGCACCCCCTTCCGCGACCACGGTGACACGGTTGTGCGCTGAATAATAATAATACTGGGGATGGGACCTGATAAATGAGAGCTGATAAATCAACAACATAGCAGGCACAGGGAGAGAGGCGGAACAGCTCTGTTGGAACAGAAGAGAGGGCAGGCCATTCTGTTGCTGTTCTGTACTTATCTGTGTGGAGACAATCGAGGCTGTAGATTGTAGATCAAGGATGGCTGTTGTTTGTTTGATCACTGCTCTATAGTCTTTGACTTTAATGGAACAGGTCTCTTTATCTCTCTGGGGATAATTATTATACTCCGTGGGGTTAGCACTCACAGCTATTGGTCCTGCAGCATGACTCGGCGGTAGCAAACCAATAGGTACACACAAATGAAAGCATTTGACTATCTTCTTATTTGTATTCTCTCTCTCTATTATTCCATTGGGCTAGCATCCTCAGCTGTTTTCACACAGCTACCAGTCTTCTGACGACTCATACAGAATTAACAATTAAAAATCTATGGCTATGGGATTGACACCTCATAAACGAATGGGTTGATACAGAGACAAATTAAAGAATGTACATGTATCTCACCCTCCGCGTTAGCTCTGAACAGTGAACTATAACACACTTGCTTATTCATTTTATGGCGTCCGCAGGGCGTGGGATGTGTAAGAAATTTGCTCTCTGCTTGTGGGGCCTGGATTTTATGTCAATAGTTCTGGAAGCATCCATCTTCCCGGGTCCACCAAAGGTCACAGGCTGCATAGTTTAGCAGCTGGTTTGCATCTGATTCCCCATGCTGAGGCTGGGACCCACAACACTGTGACTATGGCTGCAACACTTGTTCAGCCATCCAGACAGACAGGGAGCCAAAGCTAGAGCCAGGGTAGCTCTCTCTCTCTGTCTCTCCCTATCTCTATGATGGTCTTTGGAGAGTACGGGGAATGAGTGCATGCAGCGTTTCCCTGTGTATTTGGAGCTAGTGCTTGTCCCAAATAACTGAACTTATACATAAATCCCTTGACATGTAACAATGTAGATATTGTATCTAATATGCAAAGACAACACAGTGAATAGTGCTGGCAGATCTTCTCTGTCACATTCATAAATGAAAAATAGCTATTATTTACATGAAGCCAGGTTTAGTCAGGATTTAACTACAGCTCGAAATAGCAGCGAATAAACAACTATATATTTATAGTGTTGCGCATCTTTAATTTGTCCTTTTCATGTCTGCACAACATGTCAGATGTTCAAGACATCAGTGTCATCCCACTTAACGTTAATTGTTCTTGCAAATAATGATCTACAGAGGTATGTGCATTTAACGATATTGCTATTTTCATCCATTTAATGTCAGCTACGATGTGCAAATGAAATATTCCTTCATATACAATTAACTTGCATGTCCGAAAAGAAACAAATGCCGAACTTACATTACCCATTGCTGCTTCTTAAACTGCATTGCCAAAACATTACCCATAACTATTCCCTATTTCTGAAAAATTATTTTTCCCCTCAAACAAATCCCTACTACCGAACTCTTACATTAGGTGTCACTAACCCCGTTTACAACTGGTGCTGACACACATCCCTTGTCCTGATCTTGTCCACAATTTGATTGTGCCCACATTTTTAAGACAGGTACATACACGATTAAAAAACGCATCGTTGTCTGATCGTAATCAGATCATCCTGACCACCTCCGGAGGTAGTCAGGGACCCATTGTATCTGGATTTAATTCAAGTGTAAACAGATCTGGATGGTCAAGCCATTTAAATAATCATTACACTGGTCTCTAAAATCATTGACAGGAAGCATCATTGAATTAAATGGCAACAATAATTGTCTTAAAATAAATAAATAAATATTATTTTGAAAGAATATCTGTAAAAACATCTGCATACAGGGAGGCACCAGGAAATCTGGTCACAATGTGGGCACAATGGATGGATAAGAGACACATTTTAGCACCATGTGTAGACATGACAAGCCTCAATTAGATAGTGATTGGATCATATTGATCAAATCACAAAACCCACATGTTAGCACAAGGTGTAACCAGGCTACTCACTCAATATCATCACATACAAAATAACCAGAGTAATATCCTATTTGTTGCGTGGTCAATTGGATTTAGCTTGACTGCAAGGCGTGGCCCTGTTGTAATGCTCCCATGGCTGTACCAGTATAGTATGATGGAGGGAGTGCCTGTGGAAGCAGTGAAGGAGCAGCTTTCACATGTCTCAGGCTTCTCTGGTTGAGATTGCCCTGCATTCCTCTGGGGATAATCCATGTTATGAAATTGAAGTGCAGCATCGGAACATAAATGATTCCCTCCCTCCCCCCCGTGGGGGTTAAACAGTGAACACGATTTGTACATCAAGACGATGGGCGGAAGAGGAGGTGTGCCTGTAAATGAGAGGAGCGATGGAGAAGACATCCTCAACGGTTTCCTGTACTGGTACATTTACAGCACAGCAGTTAAAAGGTGAAAGGGGTAGGGGGTTGTACCATGTACCTATACTGGAACATATGGAACAGAACACTATGTACCTTCACTAATGGCATGAGAGGAGGATGTGAACTATCAACTCAGATCAAGCTGATTTTAAGCAGAAAGCTTATATCATATCAACAGCGACTAGCTAGCCAAAGTGTGTCAGTCTGCTTTTGGCATCAGCCTCCATTGTTTGATAAAGCCCTGGGCATTAGAAAACTCTTTCCATTAGCCCAGTGAGTCACTATCAACCACATCCACTCCTGCAGGGGCCAGACGATTCTTAGCACAGCGGTGAGGAAAGGAGCTCTGAGCTGGCATAAATTAGAGGTTAAATCTGAATGTTAACACAAAAAAAGGAACCACATGAAAACCCCAACCTGTCTGAAAACCTCAATGTTAAAGGAAGTGACCTACTGTATGGTGAACCAAATCTGACTCAGCTCTAGCTAAGAACTTTACTCCTACTTCCTAGGGAATAGAAAATAACCCCCTGGTCACACCACATCATTTCAATGTGGATAATTGGGTAGTATTCGGTTGAGACTTTGATCAATGAGATTACAAGCTATATTCACCCACTCAAAAAGACAGCCAAAAGCTAGTTGAATTCCCAATGTGTTATCAAAATGCTTTCAACCATCTGAAAGCCTAACCAAATTCCCATGATGTGTATCTCTGTGATATCAACCATTTAAAAGTACAGTAAAGGACAAATGGGAATACAATGTCAGATATTTGATTTATTTATACAACAGATTCATGTGTTACTTATCGCTGTCTTTCATCTCATAACAGAACCAAATTACCTGGATTGCAATTGAGATGACATTAAAAGTACATGGAGTACATGAAAGTGATCCATGCCAATTGAGATTCTGCGCAGATCTCTACAGACCTGCGATGACCTATGTATGCTATCTAGAACACTCACACGTTATATGATTACATAATATCAATGTATAGTAACAGTAACCTCAAAATGTAGCCATGTTACTGTTTTTAAGGTTGAATCTGAGCAAAGCCATTTGTTAGAAAAATAATGACGTGAATCCAACATATTATTTGTTATCTTGTTGCCAACTTCATAGGTTATTTATTCTATTTCAAAAGTGATACTCAATTGTGTTTAGTTGTCAGCGTAACCAAATATCAACATTTGAAGGCGCTTTATCTTCTGATTGGATAGTTCCTTCCATCTGTGCCACTGTCTGACATTAATTCCAGTTTGTCTACAAATTAATAATTAATATGTTGGATTCAAGGCTCCATCTCAACCAAAAATCTAAGTAGGACGAAATTAAATCAAATCAAACTTTAAGTCCACTTCAAGTAAAGTTTCATTTGATTTAGTCCTATTATTTTTACTTAGATTTTTGGTTGAACTGGAGACTTGATCCAAAATATAAATTATTAATTTGAAAACAAACTGGAATTAAAGCCAGACTAAGTCAGTGGCACAGATGGAACAGTCTAAGCAGGAGATACATCTCCTTCAAATCTTGATATTTGGTTGGGTTGATAACCAAACGCAATTCAGTATCAGTAAATATCATTACATTTTGAAATCAACCAGAGCTTGAAACTCTAGGCCTATTGTTTTGTCTATTTCTTGTTGAATCCTGGGTTGAATTTAAGATAGTTGTTGATGATTATATAGTCCTAAATAGTATCATTGATGATATATGAAAGATAAATTATGGTCACATTTAATTTGCTCTGTTAAACCTACCCTTTGGAATGACTTCGATAGCAACATTGAATCTAATAAAGCAATACTTTGAGATTTTGGCAATGAGGCTCTTTATCTACTTCCCCAGAGTCAGATGAACTCGTGGATACCATTTTATATCTCTGCTTGGAGTTTGAAGGAAGTTACTAACTAGTGCTTAGCGCAATTGCTAATTGACTGGAAGTCTATGCTTACACTACTGGACACAGAGGCATACAAATGGGTCCATGAGTTCATCTGACTCTGGGGAAGTAAATATAGGCCTCATTGCCAAAATCCCTTTTAGTGGAGATTCCCAAACAATCATTTTCACCATAGAACATTGGTTACAGTCAGTGACAAATATCAAAGCTGGGCTTGGTTAAAACCCTGGATGGGAGAACAAAAGGTAGCTGTAGATAAATCAATTCTCCACTAGGAGGTGCTGCCCAGACAATTGTTTTCTTCATTCTGATTGTGGATACAATGTTGAAGATCTAACACTGTTTTAAATGTACAAAGTCAACATATTTTATACAAGGTTTGTCTATGTGGAATTTTGGTTCCCATGATGACGTAATCATGTGGTAAATATTTTACCCTTTTTTCTGATCCAATGTATTTTCACATGTAGAATCCACTTCACAATACTTAGAAAAACATTGATTTAACGAGTTGGCACCCAGTGGGAACGTACTCCAAGGAAATGTGGGAGTATAAGAGTACATTACTGAATATGTGATATGTGCACCATGCAGTTTAGAAATAACAATAAACTGAGTCGGTTCATGTGGAGTTAGCTAGTGACATTAGAAAACCTGTGTCATAGAGGAACAATACAGTTGTAGCAAGTAATACAGTATATCTGATATAAGACATGTAAGCAAACACAGAGCAGTTGATTACCAGTTAAAAGACAGGGAATAATTACCTCTGCTGAATAACAAAAGCCAACTAAGGTTCAAAAGACCACCAATTATGATATTATTTCATTGTATTCCATAGCAAGTCTTCCAAACCAACTACTGTTGAAGTAATGAAGTAATGAGGTATGTCCAGTCCACCTCTGATTGGCTGAGCATAATCCACTCCCTGAACTACAAGTCCCAGTGGAGCAAAGCGGAGGGGAGAGAGCAAGGGTAGTATTGAGAGGAAGGCTAGATGATTGACTGACATTTCAGAACAGTAGTTAGTATGACAACCTTCTGTCTCTCCTTCTCTCTATCTCTTTTTTTCTCACCCCATTTCCCACAGTCCCAGGAGACCAGCATACATGCACATCCCCTGAGGGGAGAGAGAGCCCTGCTCGGTAGAGTGTCCTTCCTAACACTAAGTCAGAGAGCTTGATCCTCTCTGGACTGTTGTGAATTCCAGAACCAGGCAGAAAACAGCTGGGAGTAGCTGATCGATATGGCCTTGATGACCTCGAAAAAGCTCCAAAGACATAGGAAGAAATACACTGAATATCTGTTTTATGCCCTCTGACTATTGCACCTACAGTATATACTGTATACGTATTTAAATATACACTCAGGGGCAAATTAATTAGGTACACCAGTCCGTTCACGAAAATGGAATGCTCCAACAGACAGTGAGTCACGTGGCTCGCTATATAAAGCTGGCAGACAGTCATCGAGGCATTCAGTTACTGTTCGATTGAACATTAGAATGGGGAAAACAATTGACCTCAGCAACTTTGAGCGTGGTATGATCGTCGGTGCAAAGCGAGCCGGATCCACTATCTCAGTATTTCCGTCCTGGGCTTTTCAGACATAACCTTGTCTAGGGTTTATTGAGAATTATGTGACAAACAAAAAGCATCCAGCCAGTGGCAGCCCTGTGGGTGAAAACAGCTCGATGATGAGAGAGGTCGAAGGAGAATGGCAACAATCGTGCAAGCTAACAGGCGGGCCACGAACAGACAAATAACGACTCACTACAACAGTGGTGTGCAGAACGACATCTCGGAACGCACAACTCGTCGATCCTTGTCATAGATGGGCTATTGCAGCAGACGACCACACCGGGTTCCACTCCTATCAGCTAAAAACAAGAAGAAGTGGTTCCAGTGTGCACGCGATCACCAACATCGGACATTTGAGGAATGGAAAATCATTGCCTGGTCCGACGAATCCCAGTTCCTGTTGCGTCGTTCTGATGGCAGAGCCAAGACTTGGCGAAAGCCGCATGAGACCAATCCTGCCTGATGTCAACAGTACAGGTTGGGAAATGTTTTCCTGGCACACATTAGGTGTCTGGATACTAAATGAGCAACGATTGAACGCCACAGCATATCTGAACATTGTTGCTGACCAAACCTAATTGAGCATCTTTGGAATGAGATGGAATGGGCTGTGGTCGCAGCATGTATGTTTTGCCAGTCAATCTGCAGCATCGGTCAATAATCGCATCAGCATGGACCAACATCCCTGTGCAACGTTTCCGACACCTTGTAAAATCCCTGCCCCAGAGAATTTGGGCTGTTTTGGAGGCAAAGGGGGGTCCGTCCCGGTACTAGATGGGAGTAACTAATAATCTGGCCACTGAGTGCATATGGGCTATTCTAGATATTGCATCTCTATATTTCAAACAGAAAACTCAAGTTCACTCAAGTACACTCATGCATGGCTACTCGTATTTACTGTAAACAAACGTTTATCAATGAATAAAGAGACAGTCGTTAGCTCAAAAATTGGCATTTTATTCGGATGGTTGGTGGGTCAGAGATGTATAATTTGTTTTCCAGTACATATGATTATCCACAAAGCTTCAGACAAAAACCTTTTCCAGTCTTAAAGCTGATTCAGTAATTAGTGCCAATGGTGCCACCAACATCCCACCCACCCCCTTTTTGGTACAAATTCAAACAGTTGTGCTGACAAGATTGCAATTTTTTTATTATTATTTTTTTGCTGTTTTTCTTCATTTTATACAAAAGACTTCACTTCTACACATTTAATGTCACACGGTTTTAATTTTTTTGCTTTGTAAATACATTTTGGAAATAACTTTTTTCATAATTTTTGTTGTCGTGAAAAGATAAAAACATGCAAAAACATTAATTTGTAGTCCAAATGATACATTTACAAGTTCAGAACTTTTTGCACTTCTTCATAGACTACAGAAGAAGAAAATAATATATGTACACACATTTTCTTTACCGTGAAGTAAAAGTTGAACGTACCAGATGATGACTAAGGCAAATGAAGTGTACACGGATTAGAACAAAATAAACAGTTGTTGTTTTTATAAAATACTACACCACTTCAGAAATAAAGGAAAACAAACATATTCTGCTACAAAAGTATTACTTACGACTCCCTTTAGTTGCAACCAGCTGAATAAGTTTAATTTTTTTGTGAAAACATTCTACATTTCTAGAGTACTGTACAGTGCTGTTCTCAGTTGATTCTCCCCATCCAAGCTAATAAGGATCCTTCATCATCTAAGTTATTCATCTTTGTAATTCACTTAAATAATCCTTGTTCAACAAACAGCCGTATTGTGTAACCAAAAAAAGCATGTAGAAGCATACCATAGTTTAACATACTTTCTTATGTTTTGAAATCACTCCAAAAGTCAGTACCATTAAAGCCTTGAACATAAAACTAATCATTCAGATCCCAAAAATGTACAAAAAGGCACATTATATCCCAGTGCTTCTGTACTGTGAAATTCAAGTGTAACTGAGCGCGCTCAATATCAACGATCCAAACAGTGACAGTTCACCAATGTTCCCTCCCCTTCTCCAAAACTGGACTGCACTTCAGCGTATGCCTAAGCCTTCAACAAGCATATGTATGCGTAGACTACAACAATAAGCCTAGATTGGTTGTTTTTTGAAAATATTTCTGAAGTAAGTTTACATTTTTTTGAACTTTTCTGTCATTGTTCCTGTCACCACTCTTTCAGGGGAATATCGGTAATCGGAAGCTGTCCACATCCATTGAGAGGAAAACAAAATATATTTTCTCTTTTCCTGGGTTCACCATTCTTTGTCGTCTTGTTTTTTTACGTCTTGCACATCCTGTGTCCTAGTCGTCGCTCCCTCCGTACATGTCTGCGAGTTTTCTGAAGCGAGGGCCCCAATCGTTGAGGTAATCGTAGTCCTGGTCCCCTCCGCTGCTGGAGGAGTTGAGAGAGCTTAGGGAGCCGGCTGTGGAGCCACTGCCTTCATAGTCGAACACCAGCAGGGAGTCGTAGGGCGGGGCTGTGGGGTCGTTGTCTGCTGCCTTAAGTCCCTGGATGGATGGGAGGAAAAAAAAAACACAGTTAGATGAGTGAGGAGATTAAGGCCAGCCAGTCCAACATGACCAAACCCTGTCTGACAATAGCTACCAGACACCATTCACATTCACAGACATGTTCTTATCCCATACTGCCACCTAAATAGGCTAATATTAACAGGCTAGCATTTCCTAATGTTTTCCTCCCTTCTACATGTTTAGGAAATCAGGCCCTTTTCATGGATTAAGACCGGCTCTAATTTCCCACTGAGTGTCCATCTGCAGCGAAGCGTTTTGGCTTTGATTCTCCCTGATATTTTTGGCATGCAGGATTATCCAGGACTTTATCAAAAGCTGAGATTTAGCATGACCGCCTGACCAAATGCCTCAGCTCATTGATGACTTAGCCTGGCCCTCCCCCTCCTCAAACCCCCATCACTCCAATGTCCACGGGCGCTGCCTGAGGGGCTTGGAGGGCTGAGAGGAGGAGATTGCTGTAGTGGCACTGACAATATGCCAGCTTTCACCACCACACTCTGGTCCCTGGTACAGTACTACATGCCCACTCCATTTCATGTGTTAAAGTATTGCTCCCCAAAACTAGGAATGAGCCCTGGGGTGTGTGTGTGTGTGTGTGTGTGTGTGTGTGTGTGTGTGTGTGTGTGTGTGTGTGTGTGTGTGTGTGTGTGTGTGTGTGTGTTTCAGAGTGTGGGGTGCAATGGGGGGGTTTCCATTTTGAAGATTGTGCTTAACATTCCCAGAAGCTCTCGTAGCAGTGTGAGAGGTCCTTATGGATTGCTATTGATTTCCAAACCCATTCCTTAACGGTACTCTAGAGACTTGATGGATTGCTAATCTAGCACAGGAGATGTGCTTTGGACATGAAGAGCATTGGGCCCAGTCCCGAATTCAACATCTTCTCATTGCGAGTGAGAACATCTAACAAATGAGAACTGAATGAAAAGAAACAGAGCACAACACGAAGAAACAAACGAGCCACTAGGCTCATTGGATACATGTCAGAGATATATTTGAACTCCATTTTGTAGTTCTCTCTCTCAAAAAAAGGATAGATTGAAACAAAGTGCCCAGATGCTTAGTGATTATTTTCCACTTGTTAGCCTTTGTTAAATGTTTGCTCAGGGCTGTGGTGCTGATCATTTGGTGGGAAATATGACAGATGGATTGTTCATTACAATTACAGCCATCACTGCTCTGATGGATAGAGCCCCATCCGGCACAACCACCAGTCCACTGGGAGTGTGACAAGGTTAGCCAATCACAGAGCTTCACCCTCGTAAAAACATTGTGATGCCCTGTCCTCCCCTGACTTCACCCTCTGATCCACTGCTCACAAAACAGGTCTCATATTGAATTTAACAACATCCTATTCAGAGATTTGCGGGGTAAGTTTCTCTGTTTATTTCCCCTGTTTAGAAACAAACTGTAGTATTGTCACTGTGAATATGGGGGTTCAGAGTGTAACAAAGTGTGGAAATGTTGACTTGAAAAACTTTTTGCCCCCAATAACACTTTTTTTGAATCTTTAATCTGTGTGAACTTTTTGTCCAGCACCTGTGGCCAACAAAAGGTTATGTAAGGTGAGGCTGATTTCCCAAACATTACCTCCCGGAGAGGGAACAGACTAAAAGCTGGATAATAGGCTATTGTTTGGCCACTCTGGGAGGCTAAATTCTTGGGTGGATTTGCTTACCTGCCCATTTTTTGTATTAACTGTCAAAGGCTCTGTGGGCATGGGGTTGTGTGTGCACTCCAGACTTTGAGCCCAGACACATCACCCCAGCCCCACCCCTTCTCCCTGAGCAACCAGGTCAGATTCCAACCCCAATGAAGACAGGGCATAAACCAGCTGCCGGCAGGGGGCAGTAGATAGAATCTACGAGGACCACCTGTGTGTGTTTGTGTGTGCGGATGAGTGTGAGCGTGCGTGTGCGTGTGCATGTGCATGTGATGGGAAACAGGCTGACATGTACTGCCTGCAATGTGGATGTCTGGGTCAGGATGCTCTGGCCCACAACATCCTGCTGTCCTTGTACAGAAACAATACGTAAAACAGCAGCCCTGTCTCTGCTCCAATAAGTATTGCAGTTTTTTTTACGCACTGGACAAAACACTCAAACTCACTCAATATAAACTGAGCGGACAAGAGCATTAAGTGTTTTCAGGAATTTTTCTGAGAGCGAGGGAGGGGGAGTGGGAGAGAAATAGCGCGAGTAAGGGAGTTCTAATCTAAAAACATGGGAATAGGCCAACAACTGGGGGAGAGAGAGAAAGAGAGAACTCCATTTTGGATACAGTGAAAGTCTTGTCTGTTGGAGCTGGTGAAAAATACATGACCGTTCTTTTCATTTTACATCCACCCTTCAACACTGGAGTCAATGGTGCCCTGAGGCAAGCGAGGCCATGAAGGAACAGAACAGGGCACCTCTATGGAAAAGGCAATGTGCTGTTCTCTGTCTCATCCCACTGGATCTCTACAGAGAGACGTCTAAAACTATTACCCCATCCGATTCTTCTGCACAGCTAAGAGAAACACATTTATCTCCAAGTGAATAATATTATAAATTGTACACATTATAAATACTGTATTTTTGTCAGAAAACCAAAAAAGCGATTATCTCCGATTCGTGGACGATTTCCATAAGGGACAGATACAAATTGACTTGGGGGGAGGGGCTGGTCCAACTCAAGGTGTCATAAAATAAAATGCACCCCCCTCCCCAACATAAGAAATGTATGTTCACATGACCCTCCCCTTGTATTGTAAAATAAATTGAACACCCTCCCCCCTCATAGAACTAACTCAAAATGATGTTTACGACCACAAATAACAATAACTGTAGCGACCCTGTGTTTATAAACGTGGATATAGACTTTGCCACTTAAGCATGTTTTTGTGGCACAGTCGATGCCACACAGAGCTAAGGGCCAGAAGGTTGAGGGTTCGCCACGATCAGAGCCGGCTGCAGACATTGATCAGGGCAAAGTCAGACTTTGAACATTTTCATGCCATATTTATAATTATATAAAATATATGCAACCAATTTTCCGCCAACAGGTTTCTGTACCAATGCACCACACAACCAATAGACAAAGCATACCGACATCAGGCACTTCAATATAATGGTTGTATTGTCAACACCACAATTAATAGACTATGTCAATCTTGACGAACAGAAAATACATCCCTTCCTACCTTGTAGGCTGACCGAGTATCGAAGTCTTGACAATCTCCGTATGTCATGAAACTTTTGGCGATTTGTAACAGATGTCTTTTTCCATTCATCACAGTTTGGTTGATTGATTTTATTTGTCAGTGAAAAAAAGACATACAGTTGAAGTTGGAAGTTTACATACACTTAGGTTGGAGTCATTAAAACTCGTTTTTCAACCACTCCACAAATGTCTTGTTAATTCACAAACTATCGTTTTGACAAGTCGGTTAGGACATCTACTTTGTGCATGACACAACCTGAAAGGCCGCTCAGCAAGGAAGAAGCCACTGCTCCAAAACCGCCATAAAAAAGCCAGACTACGGTTTGCAAATGCACACGGGGACAGAGATCGTACTTCTTGGAGAAATGTTCTCTGGTCTGATGAAATAAAAATAGAACTGTTTCACCATAATGACCATTGTTATGTTTGGAGGAAAAAGGGGGAGGCTTGCAAGCCGAAGAACACCATCCCAACCGTGAAGCACAGGGGTGGCAGCATCATGTTGTGGGGGTGCTTTGCTGCAGGAGGGAATGGTGCACTTCACAAAATAGATGGCATCATGATGTAGGAAAATTATGTGGATATATTGAAGCAACATCTCAAGACATCAGGAAGTTAAAGCTTGGTCACAAATGTGTCTTCCAAATGGACAATGACCCCAAGCATACTTCCAAAGTTGTGACAAAATGGTTTCAGGACATTAAAGTCAAGGTATTTAAGTGGCCATCACAACGCCCTGACCTCAATCCCATAGAAAATGTGTGGGCAGACCTGAAAAAACGTGTGCGAGCAAGGAGTACTACAAACCTGACTCAGTTACACCGGCTCTGTCAGGAGGAATGGGCCAAAATTCACCCAACTTATTGTGGGAAGCTTGTGGAAGGCTACCTGAAACGTTTGACCCAAGTTAAACAATTTAAAGGCAATGCTACCAAATACTAATTGAGTGTATGTAAACTTCTGACCCACTGGGAATGTGATGAAAGAAATAGAAGCTGAAATAAATCATTCTCTCTAATATTATTCTGACATTTCACATTCTTAAAAGAAAGTGGTGATCCTAACTGACCTAAGACAGGGATTTTTTACTACGATTAAATGTCAGGAATTGCGTAAAACTGAGTTGAAATGTATTTGGCTAAGGTGTATGTAAACTTCCGACTCCGACTGTGTAGTCAAAGACTTTTAAAGTGACCAGGATTGCACCATAAAATTGGGGAAATATTTCCATTGTGGTCACTTTTTTTTACATAAATACATTTACAATTACATTCACTGGACTAGTGCACTTGAGTCTTTAGGGTGTATATAGCTAGGTTCCATCCAATTGGTGACAGACTTTCATGCAAATATTCTAATATCCCCATAAAAACAATATGGCATTTCATAGTTTCCATTTGGAGAATTTGGTGCTGGACAACATACAGGGACATTTGAGAAGTTTTATGGACATCCATATGCATTCAGATCCAACCTAGTACAGCCAACGACATAAATAAACACTGTCTGTGATTTATTTAGAATTCAAGGCACACTGAACCAGCATGGCTGCCACAGCGTTCTGCAGCGATACGCCATCCCATCTGGTTTGCACTTAGTGGGACTATCGTTTGTTTATCAACAATGACCCAACACACTTCCAGGCTGTGAAAGGGCTATTTGACCAACAAGGAGAGTGATGGAGTTCTGCATCAGATGACCTGGCCTCCACAATCACCCAACCTCAAACCAATTGAGATGGTTTGGTTTGGGATGAGTTGGACCGCAGAGTGAAGAAAAAGCAGACAACAAGTGCTCAGCATATGTGGGAACTCCTTCAAGACTGTTGGAAAAGCAGTCCAGGTGAAGCTAGTTGAGATAATGCCAAGAGTGTGCAAAGCTGTCATCAAGGCAAAGGGTGGCTACATTGAAAAATCTAAAATATATTTAGATTTTTTAAATACTTTTGTGGTTACTACATGATTCCATATGTGTTATTTCATAGTTGTGATGCCTTTAAAATTATCCTACATTGCAGAAAATAGTAAAAATAAAGAAAAACTCTTGAATGAGTAGGTGTTCTAAAACTTATAATTTTTATATAATTTTTCAATTTTCTATCATAATATTTTTGTATAAAGATACGCATTATATTGTTAGATTATAGGAGTAACTTTGGTAGGCAGTCGTCCTCACCTCATGTTCAACTGTGGGAGTCAGTTGGAGCGCCAGGGCACACTGCCTTCATATCATAGGCCTGCAGCAGCTAAAGCTTAATAATAGCCACACCATACCAAACCTTCACTAACATTTCTAAACTTTATTAGGGAAATATCAAAAGTAAGTAAAGCCATTGTTCATAGGGAAAATACAAGCAGAACACCGAATGTAAATCAGGGAAAAAACGCACTACCCTCCCCTGTGTCCAATAAAAAACACACAAAAGCACAAAAAAAGAAAATTTCGATCTGTCCCTAAGGAAACACTATACAGGCAGTTGTAAATGCAAAAGGGAAAATTAATTCATGAATTTAATTTCCCATTAACCTTTCATGTCTGTGTGCGTCTGTTCTGTTTCAATCAATACTTGCATGAGTACAGGGAGAGAGATTAGCTAAATAAACCTTCAAATGTGAAGCCTGCATCATCTGCTTCAGCTGCTTTCCTTTATTTTGAAGTATTCACTTCATTAAATTAAATATTTATACCTCTACCCCTAACCATGAGTGTTTATGAAATCATTCTCTAAATATTCCTGATTTAGAGAATGACGAAGCCATCTCCTGTGGCATTATTCTAGATGCAGATGTTTAACCGTGAGAAGATTAGTGTGTTTGTTTATTGTTTATTTGTTTACCTCGTTGATGAAGTCTCCGATGTCCCCGGGGTGCGGGGCTGCTGACCTTATGGGGTACTGGGGCTCAGGGTGCAGCGGCCTCTCGTCCATACGCCGGATCCCCACGGGCTTGATGGTGTCCGGCTCTATCGTGTCGGGCTGCTGAAGCTGGCTCAGGTCATAATCCTGGAGGGGAGAGGGAGAGGAGGGACAGATGGGAGTCAGCAAGAAGCCAGAGACAAGTGGAGATCCACACAGAGCAGAGTCCCCACCAAGACCTAGACCCTGATCCATACACACATGGGCAGACCTCCCTACCTAGACCAATACACACATGGGCAGAGCTCTCTATCTAGACCAATACACACATGGGCAGACCTCCCTACCTAGGCCAACACACACATAAAAAAGTATTTCATCTTTATTTAACTAGGAAAGTCAGTTAAGAACAAATTCATACTTACAATGATGGTCTACCCCTGCCAAACCCTAATCCTGACGATGCTGGAACAATTGTGTACCACCCTATGGAACTCCCAATCACAGCCAGTTGTGATACAGCCTGGAATCAAACCAGGGTCTGCAGTGATGCCTCTAGCACTGAGATGCAGTGCCTTAGACCGCTGCGCCATTCAGGAGCCATGGGCAGAACTCCCTACCTAGACCAATACACACACGGCCAGAACTTCCTACCTCGACCAATACACACACGGGCAGAACTCCCTACCTAGACCAATACACACACGGCCAGAACTTCCTACCTCGACCAATACACACACGGGCAGAACTCCCTACCTAGACCAATACACACACGGGCAGAACTCCCTACCTAGACCAATACACACACGGGCAGAACTCCCTACCTAGACCAATACACACACACACGGGCAGAACTTCCTACCTAGACCAATACACACACGAGAACTCCCTACCTAGACCAATACACACACGGGCAGAACTCCCTACCTAGACCAATACACACACGGGCAGAACTCCCTACCTAGACCAATACACACACGGGCAGATCTCCCTACCTAGACCAATACACACACGGGCAGAACTTCCTACCTAGACCAATACACACACGGGCAGAACTCCTACCTAGACCAATACACACACGGGCAGAACTCCCTACCTAGACCAATACACACACGGGCAGATCTCCCTACCTAGACCAATACACACACGGGCAGAACTTCCTACCTAGACCAATACACACATGGCCAGAACAGAATAAGATCCAGCTAGACTAATCACACATGGACAGAATTCCCTACCTACGCTGATACACACATGGGCAGATCTCTCTACCTAAACCAAAACACACACATAGGCCACATGATCTACCCGAGACTGGGACACACTGAAATAAAAAGGGCCAAATCATGAAATTCTAGAAAAAGAATATGCAGAGCTAAAATATATATATATATATATGAGGGGGGTGGCAGTGTCTACATATTTGTATATTGTTGTTACTGTTACTACCCTGTATCATCAGAGCTACAAATCCTATCAATGGGTGGACTTTAGACTGTTGGTTGAAGTACTACCACTTGGACAGTTAGCTGCATTTAACAATATCCAGCTTCGGGGTCAAGGCTAAGGAACCGAGCATCAGTCTTCAACCCACTTGCAATAGAGCAGTGTTCTTCTGGAAGAGTGTGCAGGAAACTGTTCTGCTCTAATCAGGCCCCAGACACGGAATGGTGGATATGCATAAGCCATTACTAATCCTATTAACATTGCCAAGGCAACCTGACTGGCTCGCCGTTTGGTTTGTGCAGTGTCACAGGAGGAGAGAGAAGGAGTGGACAGAGCTGCAGAGAGAAATTGAAAGAGAGAGAGAAATGGAGAGAGAGAGAGAAACAGAGAGATGGAGAGAACAAGACCGAGAATGAGAGAGAAAGAGATTTGGAGAGCCGTGGTGCGTTGTGATGTGGATGAGAAGACAGCAGCGAGGAGGTGGACTGATATGCTATCAGAGAGGATATGATGGAGGGAATGCCATGGGAGAAGAGTTGTGTGCTTAATAAGCGTGAATGATGGAGTGTCCCTCTTTAGCAGATTTTCAGTAATCCATCCATCTCTAATATCCCCCTTCAATATTGTCCCTGCTCGCTTGCACATATAACTATGCATGTAACTAAGCTCACACACACTCGCGGACACACAAATCCTGAGTGTGTATGCATGTCTAAAGATGGACAAATGAATACATACTGTAGATGACTAAAATACAAACATATTTTAGAAACACAAACACAGACACAACTACACACGTCGACACTCCAGTCCGGACACTCCAGTCCGGACACTCCAGTCCGGACACTCCAGTCCGGACACTCCAGTCCAGACAATCCAGTCCGGACACTCCAGTCCGGACACTCCAGTCCGGACACTACAGTCCGGACACTACAGTCCGGACACTACAGTCCGGACACTCCAGTCCGGACACTCCAGTCCGGACACTCCAGTCCGGACACTCCAGTCCGGACACTCCAGTCCGGACACTCCAGTCCGGACACTACAGTCCAGACACTACAGTCCAGACACTACAGTCCAGACACTACAGCCCAGACACTACAGTCCAGACACTACAGTCCAGACACTACAGTCCGGACACTCCAGTCCGGACACTACAGTCCAGACACTACAGTCCAGACACTACAGTCCAGACACTACAGCCCAGACACTACAGTCCAGACACTACAGTCCAGACACTACAGTCCAGACACTCCCTACTCCTAAAAAATGATGGTGTTCATATGAACACATGTATCTAACTTACTTAGTCCTTTCTATTCCTTGTGGAACATAGGCCTACACATGTATCATGTTAATCTGGAAATAAACAAATGGATCATCTAAACAGACAGATTGACAGTGTGTGTAAAAATAATATCCCCATGTCCCCTCCGGTTGACTGAAAGGGTCTGTCTGGAAGGGGACAATGGCCGTCATACATCCCAGAGCAGGATGCCATGTGTCCCCTCCAGCCCACCTCCCTCCTCCCAGCCCACCACCCTGTGACCCTCCTAGGACCTACCGCGGGGTCATCCCAGAGGGCAGAGCTTAGTGACAGGGAACTGCAGCATATCATTACAGTCACGTAGCCACAACTGGATAATGACGAGACTCTAAGCACTCAAGGGCACCATTCTTCACACATTACAGCTCCAAGCACCAACACACTAACATATCATTTCCCCTGCCACGCCCGGACAACACATTGAATCACCCACATTGTGACTGGACATTCCAAAGCAAAGGCCTCCACTCCTACAACGGGTAAAGCTGGACAGTAAACAATATCAGACACACAAACTCCTCATGTAAGGGGAGGAATTTGTTTGGCCATATTTCCACTTCAAATATCTATTTAATATTCTGCTTGAAGCAAAAGATTGACTGACGATGGCCCTGGTCTGCACCTATTGACTGACTCTGTGCCCTTCCTCCTAGAGTGAGACTTTAACAAGAGGTTGTTTTTCCACTCTTTCCACTCTTTTTTTCTTTTCACAACTGAATGAGAAATTAGGACACCTGCTGCGGTTGCATACACAGGTTTGTTCTGTCAAGACAAAATAGTCTGTTGGTAATTTAATGAAAGGAAGTATCTTTAAGCTATTTTGTTTGTGTGGCCTTGAAAAATAAGCATTTCCATCTGTAATTTGGAAAAACGATATCATACACAGCTTTCCTCTGTGGCCCTTTGAAAAACTTGGCAAAGACGTGTTTCAGTTTGCGACTGCATTGATGAACAGGCTAGAAAACACTCATTACAATGGAGTTTCTCCATCAAGTTACAAAACTTTAACTTCCACAGAAGTTTCTGGAATTGGATATTCTTTCCACACCACATTATTCTTCACTTCCCACACAGCCAGTGAGAAGGGGGCTGATCAGCTGTCTCCTCTTGGTAGAATGAGTGCCCCACGGACTAATAAAAACCCAGGCAATGGCAGTCAGAAACTCAAAGAAAATACTCAGAGAGCACAGAGTGGCCAATGGTCTGACACTTCAATTTCCTCCACAGCGGGAGAGATAGGGAGAACAGAGGTGAGGCATTATATAGTCCACATCACAGGGACAGTCAGGTTCATTTTTTTACCCAACACACACCACCGACTGACTGACTTCCAGATTCCAAAGACAAGACCATTTCCTTCTGACGTCCAGCCCCCCTCCTCCACTCAGCTCAAAATGGATGTATTCCTTCGATAAATCTGAATTCAGTTACCCCCCCCGCTTCTACAGTCTTTGAGGAGCGTTATATCACAGTGTCTTCAGAAATCACCGTGCATGTGTGTGTGCGTGTGTGTGTGTGTGTGTGTGTTTGTGTGCGTGTCTCCCTCCTGCCCAATCGCTGGCAGATGTGTAATGGCTTCCCAGTCATATCGTTACCTTTAGATGGAGCTTAATTACTACACAGTAGCAGATGTATCTCTCCAAATTACATTATCCCTGCAATTACTAGCCTCAGAAGCCAATTTAGGACTGAAGACTGCTACTACCCCACACTCATCTCTAGTCTACACTACCTAGGCCAGTGTGTGGAGTCCCTCACAGAATGGGCCCGTGGCTTGAACACACTCCATTTGTGGAAGATATTAACAGACATTTACAAAATGATTCCCCTGTATTAACTGAAGTTCATTATAACAAGTGCGGTTTTCTGCGTACAGTATATCTGAGGATGTCTTGTGTGTGTCTGCGTGTATGTGAGTGTATGTTTCAATGTGTATGTGTGTGTGTCTGTCTGCGCATGTGTGTTACTCCACCTGGTCCTCCTCTCCACCTCCCTCCTCATCGTACTTCAGGATGTTGTCTCTGACGTCGTCCTCCGGGTCAATGAGAAGCTGCTTGGCCTGACGCTCCTTATCACGACGCTTCATCCACACCACAAACAACAACACCAGAACTACAGAAGGAGGGAGGGAGGAAGGGAAAGCGTAAGAGAGAGAGAGAGATCCCATATTACAAGACATAATAACGGACATATTTTGCATACACATGTAATCCAATCCAGAATTTAGAGCTTGCCTCGAGCCTGATCAGGGATATCTTTTGGGTAATCCTGAAATAATCTACTGGTGTCTCTTGGGCATGACGTTTAGCTCCCTCCATAATTCCTGTGGCAGTGTTTGGGGATGGCATTTGATCTTGTTTGTGTGTGGCGGGTGGGGTGGTGGGGACACTGGTGTGTGTGTGTGTGTGACTGTGAGAGTGTGTGCACGCGCGAGCATGCGAGAGGGCAGGGCTGCACTCACTGAGGAGGATGATGATGCAGAGCAGGATGGCGATGATGGCTCCCGTGCCCAGCCCTGCGGCGATGATGTGCTGCTGGTCGGTGCAGTCCCCGTTGTGGTCACACTGGCACACCTTGACCCGCAGGTAGGATGTGTTGGACATGGGCAGGTTGCCAGAGTCAGTGATGATGATGGGGATCTCGTAGATGCCGCTTTCCAGGAAGCCAATCTTCAGGTTCAACTGGGCATAATCACCTGGGAGACCGGGGAGAAGGAAAGAGGGGGGAGAGGGAGGGAGGGAAAGAGACGTAAAGGAAGGGAAAGTGAAGGAAGAAAGATAAATAAGCAACTCAATTACTAATCCCTAAATAAAACAAAACAACACTCTACTTAAAATGTTCCAGAGTGTAACTACTGGGAAAATAAATACACTACCTGGCCAATAGTATGTGGACACCTGCATGTCGAACATTTTGTTCCAAAATCATGGGCATTAATATGGAGCTCGTCCATATGCCTCCACTCTTCTGGGAAGGATTTCTAATAGATGTTGGAACATTTCTGTGGGGACTTGCTTCCATTCAGCCACAAGCGCAATAGTGATGTTGGGCACTAATGTTGGCCGATTAGGCCTGGCTTGCAGTCGGCATTCCAATTTGTCCCAAAGGTGTTCAATGGGGTTCAGGTCAGGGCTCTGCGCAGGCTAGTCAAGTTCTTCCACACCGATCTCTACATAACATTTCTGTATGGACCTCGCTTTGTGCACGGGCGCATTATCATGCTGAAACAGGATAGGGCCTTCCCCAAACTGTTGCCACAAAGTTGGAAGCACAGAATCATCTAGAATGTAATTGTATCCTGTAGCGTTAAGATTCCCTTCACTGGAACTAAGGGGCCACCAAACGTTACAGTTGGCACTATGCATTCGGGCAGGTAGCGTTCTCTTGGGATCCACCAAACCTAGATTTGTCTGTCGGACTGCCAGATGGTGAAGCAGGATTCATCACTACAGAGAACGCATTTCCACTGTTCCAGAGTCCAATAGTGGTGAGCATTATACCACTCCAGCCGACATTTGTCATTCTGCATGATTATCTTAGGTTTGTGTGTGGCTGCTCAGCCATGAAAACAGATTTCATGAAGCTCCCGAGGAACAGTTCTTGTGCTGATGTTGCTTCCAGAGGCAGGTTGGAACTTGATAGTGAGTGTTGCAACCGAGGACAAATGATTTTTACGCGCTACACGCTTCATCACTTGGAGGTCCCATTCTGTGAGTTTGTGTGGCCTACCACTTTGCGGCTGAGCCGTTGTTGCTCCTAGACGTTTCCACTTCACAATAAAAGCACTTACAGTTGACAGGGGTAGCTGTAGCAGTGCAGACATTTGACAAACTGACTTGTTGGAAAAGTGGCATCCTATGACGGTGACACGTTGAAAGTCACTGAGCTCCTCAGTACGGGCCATTCTACTGCCAATGTTTGTCTATAGAGATTGCATGGCTGTGTGCTCGATTTTATACACCTGTCAGCAATAGGTGTGTCGCTGAAATAGCTGAATCCATGAATTTGAAGGAGTGTCCACATACTTTTGAACAGCATGAATTCCAATACCTGGAAATTGTGTCAGCTTATCTAATCCAAAATATGGTCAGGATTTAGATTTTGAGCTTATAAACCCACTGAAGACCTTTTTGATAATGCCGCTTAGGCTAAACCCCCCCAGATTCTATAATCCATATGGCTGTTATCCTATTAAGATAGTTATTCATTTACTGCGGTTTACACTCGCATCGATTCGCTATCAACGCACAACAAATGAGTAATTCCGCCAATATGTTGTTTGTATAATTAGCATAATCAATTAGTGAGCTGTTACTAATCTCTTTTATAATATAGTGTCTTAACATAGGCCTCGTGAGGCACGCACACTGGGAGCATTGTCTACTGTCATACGCTCGTAGAAAAAAAGGGTTCCAAAATGGTTCTTTGGCTGTCCCCATAGGATAACCCTTTTTGGTTCCAGGTAAAACCCTCTGTGGAAAGAACCTTTTTAGGTTCTAGATAGGACCTTTTTTCTAAGAGTGTCGGTCACTGCTCTTGGCCCTATGGAGAGCCAGAAACCTCATGGACATGATGGCCATACTGTACTTCCCCGAAGCCAGTGCCAAACCTATAGGGTTATTTATCACCATCCAAATGACCAGGTGGTTCTCCATTCTCACTGGCGGTTGTAAAAACACTGGAAGTTGATTGATGAATGTCAGCTATTGGCCAGAATGGTCACCTGGTGACCCAGGTCTAAATCAGTCTCTGATTACATTGGAAGAATGAAAACCAGCAGTATTGCCGACCTAGAGGCCCCGATAGATATATTGAATAGCCCTGATCTACAGTGTTTTTGTTTGTTTGATTGTTTGCTATTGTTGTTGTTGTTGTTGTTGTGTCTTACCACTGAGCCGTGTGATGGTCCAGTTTCTTCTGACATCTGAGGGCCTGTTGGCCAGCTCGAACGCGAAGGGTCCGGCGTTGGGGTTGAGGTCTCCGTCCAGCGCTGTGATGTTGATGCCGTTAGGCTCGGGCTTCTTGCACATCTCAGTCTCCTGGGGGTAGACGTGGGGCGCGTTGTCGTTGATGTCCAGCAGGGAGATCTGCAGGGTGCCTGTACCGCTCGCTGGTGGGACGCCTGGACGGGACAACACACACAGACAGGGACGGATGCACACACAATGTCACACGCACAAATGTCTTAGAATACAGACTTGACATAACACATAATAACGATAAGGGGAAGTATACCATTGAAGTGATCCTCATGCATGATGTCTCGCTGCATGTTTGCTAATACATAACGTTGTTATCCTGAACCTGGTTCTTGGTGTAAAAGTAAGGCAGAGAGGAGCAGCAGCAGCCAGTCTGCAGGGACAGGACCCCTCCAGACTGCATACTGATCTGAGGAGCAGAGCTCCTCTCTCTCCACGGGTGAGGGTGGGGGATATAGCGCAACGTTTGGGGAATGGAGGGAGGCGCAGAGAGGCTGTGCATGTGTGTGTGTTATCTAAAGAGAGTGTGTATTCCTGACGAAGGGGGAGGCCACAGGGTGAGAATACTAAACCAGACAGACAGAGAAGAGCACACTGTCGCTGCCTTAGCCCGGGAGACCCAGAGCCTCAGCCCCTCTATGTATTCATGGGGCTAAGAGTCTTTTTTGCCATTCAGGCCACGCTCAAATGAGCCACTCATCTAATCCTGACCTATTAATGCTGAGAAACCTCTTTATTGAGAGAGTTTCTAAGCCTATTGGCCTACGCTGTGCTCTGTGGAACAGGCTAAACCTGAACAGAGGTAAATCCAGTCAGGGAAGGAGAGAGGAAAGAGGTGAATACGTCCACAGTGTGGCTGCTAGGTCTGTGCTCGCTCTGAAACGTTAACTTTCAACAGGGTGGCGGTTGCTACATTGGTGTCTGGCACAATTATAACCTTGAAAAAGGCAGCTGTGTGTGAGATTTTTGCCTGCTACAAACAATATTCCCCTAGTCTACTTGGCTATACAGATGGAAGCAGATATTAGCGCCCGGCGACTAGGCTAAGTACCATTGTCAGAGGCCAAGAAGGTGGCGCTGTACATGTTGTCCTTCACGTAGGGCGACTCGCGGTCCAGGACGGCGATGGTTGTGATGCGCCCGGTGTTAGCATCAATTCTCAGCCAGTTGGCTGGGTCTGAGAGCCTGGTGTATCTGAGAACACAGAGGACGGAGATTGAAAGAAGATACATAAAGACGTTCATTCAAACCTTACAAGCTATACATTCAAGGCTAAAGGTGGTGAATGTTCTACAAAAGAAAGATACATTTCTTACGGAGAATGGGAGTGTTTTTATTGACAATCAGTGATTGAAGAAACTGCATGAAAAGCTCTGTATGAATACAGCTATTTAGTATCATTATTACCTAATGCTTTGCTGCATGAATCTATCAGGGTCTTGTGCTGTGAAGGTGGTCAGTGTGGATTCTGCTAACATCCCCTCCTCCAGTTTGATGAGTTTGGGGTTGGGGTCGAAGTAGGGGCTCTCGTTGACGTCAATGACCCTGATGGAGACCGTGGCGGTGGACTGGCGAGGGGAGTGGATGCCCCGGGCGAGAGACACCTCGTTCACCGCTACCACCGTCAACATGTACGTCCTGCTGATCTCATAATCGATTGGCTGGAGGGAGGAAACGCAAAAGTGCGTAAGTATGCTCCCTGGACGGTAAGGGATCAATAAAGTATATATTCGGTTATTTTTTTTGTCAATAAAGTAGTCTTCTTCTTCTAATGCAATGAGGCAAAGATCCCAGAAAAAGTCAGCTCGGGGCTACTTTAGTTAGTTGTACTACTACTGCTGAGCTGTCTTAGCCAGTCACAGTCTGTTAAAGGTCGCCAAAGCACACACACATCCCTGGGTCGCTCCTCTTTTCAATTCGCTGCAGCTAGCGACTGGAACGAGCTGCAAAAAAACACTCAAACAGGACCGTTTTCTCTTCATACAAAGATTCAATCATGGACACTCTTACTGACAGTTGTGGCTGCTTTGCGTGATGTATTGTTGTCTCTAGCTTTTTGCTGTTGTCTGTGCCCAATAATGTTTGTACCATAATGCTACCATGTTGTGTTGCTACCATGGTGTGTTTTCATGTGTTGCTGCCTTGCGATGTTGTTGTCTTGGGTCTCTCTTTATGTAGTGTTGTGGTGCCTCTCTTATCGTGATGTGTGTTTTGTCCTATATTTTTATTTTATTTTTAATCCCAGGCCCCGTCCCCGCAGGAGGCCTTTTAGTAGTCCTTCATTGTAAATAAGAATTTGTTCTTAACTGAATTGCCTAGTTAAATAAAAGTTAAATAAATAAAATAATAAAATAGAATTAGCTATTAAAATAAGTGGCTCCCCTGGGAGATACAGGAGTGGAGGGAAGGGGATTGGGGTAATGGATTAAGTCTGAGGGTGTTGCAGTCTGCCTCACCTTGACGACGGTTACCAGGCCCTCGTTAGTGGTGGGGTCGGTTGGCACGGAGAACCTGCCAGTGGGGTCACCTCCAGTGATCTTGTAGACGGCCTTCCACGCTAGCGTGTTGGGCTGGTCTTTGTCCGTCACCGTCAGGTTGGCCACGATGACATTCACCCGGTTCTCAGGCACCTCTCCAAAGAACTAAATGAATAAAAGATGGAGGATGGGACAGAGAGCAGTTACACATACTGCTGCGCCAGCGGAAAAACACAGGCTCCGTGCTCCAGCTCTACACACCCAACACCCAATTTCAAGTAAATAAATGTCCACGGCAATTTATCATGTTATCATCGCCATCTCGGCCTGATAGCAAAACAATACCATTACATTACACAAGGGCCAATGTATCGGTAACAAATACATCAAGCACCTGTCTCTGCTCTGCTCTCTCTTGCCTGCCTGATGTACTCACAGTGTCAGTACTTACACGTGGGTTGTTCCATTTTATATCAATCACTTTTTGGATGCACCCCTTTTGATTTGAACAAACCTTTCTATACATATTTGCCCATAGTAGAAGTGGTCAGAAAGTAACTTTTTGGAACTGAATGCCAAAACATTTAGGCAATAGATGTGCTGAAAAATTGAACCGGTTTGCATATCCCACCCTATCATGAGACATCCAGTCCTTCATCACTGGAAAAGATAAACGGTTGAGTTTGATATCATTTTAAAAACGTATAAACAGGGTTGTACAACTATTTTATCATTTCTCGGGACAAAGAATTGGGAATAAAAAGGATGTAAATTTAACATAAATGATCTAAAACATTGTAAACTGCGATGTATTTATTTATTTTGCACATTCTGTAGCGAGACCCTGTTTTACATCATCTGAGTTTTACGTGGTTGTGCCCGTCATCGGTTGAGACACAACATGGCTCTGCCTGGGTCTTTACAGTGCTATGACTGGGAACAGAGTGAATCACACAGTGTGGTGTAATGCATAGATGTGAAGCTTTGTTCTTTCTTACCATCTCGGCAGTGAACTCTGGTGGGTTGTCGTTGATGTCGGTCACCCTGATAACGGCCGTGGCAGTGTTGGACAGGCCGTACATGGGGTTGCCCTCCATGTCTGTGGCCTGGATGATCAACGTGTACTGAGGCACTTTCTGCGTGAAAAAAAAGAAGTTGAAAAAGAATCCACTCTCTATATCATGGACAACATGAGGCCCATTTCTAGTTTGCCTTGTCTATCAAAAGTGTTGGAAAAACTTGTCAATAATCAACTGACTGGCTTTCTTGATGTCTATAGTATTCTCTCTGGTATGCAATCTATTTTCAGCTCATGTTATGGATGTGTCACTGCAACCTTATAGGACTTAGCCAAACCTTTCGATATGGTAGAACATTCCATTATTGTGGGCCCGCTAAGAAGTATTGGTGTCTCTGAGGGTGTCTTTGGCCTGGTTTACTAACTACCTCTCTCAAAGAGTGCAGTGTATAAAGTCAGAACATCTGCTGTCTCGGCCACTGCCTGTCGTCAAGGGAGTATCCCAAGGCTCGATCCTAGGCCCCACGCTCTTCTCAATTTACATCAACAACATAGCTCAGGCAGTAGGACACTCTCTCATCCATTTATATGCATATGACACAGTCTTATACTCTACAACAAAACTTTCTTAGTGTCCAACAAGCTTCCTCTGGCCTTAACCTTGTTCTGAACACCTCCAAAACAAATGGCATGTGGTTTGGTAAGAATAATGCTCCTCTCCCCACCAGTGTGATTACTACCTCTGAGGGTTTAGAGCTTGAGGTAGTCCCCTCATACAATACTTTGGAGTATGGCTAGATGGTACACTGTCCTTCTCTCAGCACATATCAAAGCTGCAAGCTAAGGTTAAATCTAGATTCGGTTTCCTCGATTGGAATCACTCCTCTTTTACCCCAGCTGCCAAACTAACCATCCTACCCATACTAGATTACGGTGACGTAATTTATAGATTGGCAGGTAAGGGTGCTCTCGAGTGGCTAGATGTTCTTTACCATTCGGCCATCAGATTTGCCACCAAATGCTCCTTATAGGACACATCGCTGTACTTTATACTTCTCTGTAAACAGGTCATCTCTGTATATCCGTCGCAAGACACACTAGCTGATGCTTATTTATAAAACCCTCTCAGGCCTCACTCCCCCCCCCCTCCTATCGGAGATACCTACTGCAGCCCACCGTCTCCACATACAACACGCAGGAGGCCTTTTGCATTTCGGTCGGCCGTCATTGTAAATAAGAATTTGTGCTTAACTGACTTGCCTAGTTAAATAAAAGGTAAAGCCTTGAGCCGTGTGTTCAGTAGAAACGGGGGTCTTACATAAACCCCAACGAGGAATCCGAGTTATTCTCACAATGATCAAGTCTACATCAATTCCCTGTGGAGAGAGAAAGGAACTCTAGAAGTCGGCTTGCTGTGGGAGTGCAACGCTTCCACTCTGTGTAGCAGTATGGTGCACGATGGGTAATCCCACTGTAACAAATGACTCCCTTCACATTAAAAGCTACTCAGGCGACGGACCAGTTGCTAGGTAATGAGAATCGGGGAAATTACTTTCAGGGTGGCAAATGCCGTATATATAACAGCAGCCCTGGGGCAAACTTGATTGAGTGGGCCAACTATCCAGATTGCCCTGGCCAGAATTACAGCAATTGGCTTTGTTTTTTCCCTTTGACTTTTTATATTTATTCCGTTATTTTTTCCTCTCCTTCCTTCCAGTAAAAGCAAGTCCATGGCCATGCAATTAAATAGGAGTGTTAACAGCAACGAGGAGAAAAACATTTAGCTGCTCAATGATGCATATTGCCTCCATGTTAGAGTAAATAATTCCCGAAGAGTGTGATGAGTCAATTTCTGGTCTTCGTTGGAAAAATGGTAATGGGGCATACTTAGCTAACTTCATTAGTTTTGAGACACACTAAAGATTATCAGCAGCAAAAACAACTCAAAACTGTTCGTCTGCTATCTACAGCTCACTTAGGTAAACAAAGGAAAAGATATCTTGATGTATACGAGTTAGAGGAATACCGAGCAGCGAAGGAGGAGCACATATACGAATGAATGTGATGACGGGACTGTTACTGCTACTGCAATGGGGTTTAATAAGAGAGCACGCGAGCGCGCACGCACGCGCACACAAACTGTTGTATTGCGTACCTCTCTGTCCAGGCCAGCCGCGACGGTAATGATGTCTCCTGTCTTGTTGTTAATGGTGAACATGTTGGATGTCGGGCTCTCGGGATTCTGGGATCCGATCTTGTAGCGCAGCATCCCATTGGCTGTTTTGGGGTCGTCTTTGTCAACAGACGTTACCGTCATAACGAAGGTCCCTGATGAATGACAAGAGAGACAGAAGATGCAAATAGGGGATTTAACTTTTAAAAAGGTAGAACCTTGTTTTATTTCAATACTCCATTGAATCGACCTAAGACAGTCATTACACTGACGTTACTTCCATACTATGAGGATCCGTTGACTAACATGGAGCACAGTCGAAACATAGCCCAAATAAAAGCTTTGGCTTCGTCTGAAATGTTGACAAAGCACTTCCACAAGAGAATACTTGCTATTGGCAGAGATCTTATCCATATCGAACCACAGCCAAATGAACAAAATGACTACCCTGTGTGATTCATCAATGCCGTTTGATGTGGTAATAGTCTAGTGGCACAGTGGGCCAGAGGCTGGGAAGGTTAGTCTGGGCTCCTACCTGGTTTGGAGCCCTCAGGGACGGAGCCGTTCCAGATCTGATGAATGAACTCTGGCCGGTTGTCGTTCATGTCAATCACATTGATTACAATGTCGATGGGGCTCTCTACCTGGTTACCGTTCAGATCCACAGCATGAGCTCTCAGCTGTAGGTGAGACACCAGGGAGAGCACTCAGCTGGTTGTGGTGTACACACATATATACGTATGCACACATGCACGCACACACTTATTCATCCAGGCATACACATAACCAGAAGACAGAAAATATACAAAAGTCAAAGCAATGTAGGACCCACACGATAAACATACAGCTGACACACTCCACTTTGCCTATGCAGAACCTTGGCATTGTGATGACTCTCTCCCTTACCTATTTCCATTTCTCTCAGACAAAAATAATGAGCCCGGGAATGTGCCTTTCAATACTGTTAATGTTTGCTTCTTCACCGTGCAGCGCTTCCAGCGATGGCCCTCCCCATTGTACCTTTCATTACAAACATGTAATTTACTGATTTTACTGTCTGCCCCCAGTCTAATACATGTCTCACCCTGAATCAAATCAATAGCATTGGTTGCTAGACATATCACAACTCCCAAACAATGACCACTGCCATTTAATTCATAGTTATGAGTGGGTCATGTATCGCTAGAAGTTAGATTTTATTTTAAAAAATTTTACAAATTCATTGACTCTTTCAAATTCTCAGACGGATAAGTCAGTTCCGGAATGCCTCCCAAAACCCCCCACCCCTCTCCAGTGTACACTATTGAGGAGTGTTTGACTACCAAGGGACCTTGAGCACATGCCAGCCAGCCTCCTGGAATGTACAGACTGCATGTATAAGCCAAAGAGGACATACTGTACATCTCAATAAAGATTAATACTTGGTACTTTCACTGTAAACGTTTGGAATATCTGCTTCGTTGCTCTTATTCACTGTACCGGTTGCAAGGCCAAGGTGCTTTCTCCATCATGGAGAAAAGTCAATACAGTCAAACTCACATCACTTCAGGTCAAGCTGGGCCAAGGAAGGCTTGAGATTAATAGGACCTGCACACACTATTACTCCACCATACCATTATTTGGCTAGAAAAGAACAATGTTTCGAACCAAAGTGGATCTAGACTTTGCCAGTGCGCGTGGTCCTAGTCATCTGCTCTCTATCACGTAGGCCTGTGTGTGTGTGTGTGTGTGTGTGTGTGTGTGTGTGTGTGTGTGTGTGAGAGAGACTTACGTGGAAGTTGGATATGTGTTCCCTGTCCAGGGGTTTCATGACAGACAGCTCTCCAGAGATGGGGTGAATTATGAAGATGCCGGTGGGTGGCTGGTCAGCTCCGGGTCCGGTCACACTGTACCTCAGGGATCGGTTCTTGTCATTGTCCGACCGGATCTGTTTCAGAACACAAAGGTAGGTTGGTTAAATGATGATCAATACTCAATTGTAGGTATATATATATACGGTTGAAGTCGGAAGTTTACATACACTTAGGTTGGAGTCATTAAAACTCGTTTTCAATCACTTATAATTCGCTGTATCACAAATCCAGTGGGTCAGAAGTTTACATACACTAAGTTGACTGTGCTTTAAAAAGCTTGGAAAATTCCAGAAAATGATGTCATGGCTTTAGAAGCTTCTGATAGGCTAATTGACATCATTTGAGTCAATTGGATGTGTACCTGTGGATGTATTTCAAGGCCAACCTTCAAATTCTGTGCCTCTTTGCTTGACATCATGGGAAAATCAAAAGAAATCAGCCAAGACCTCAGGAAAAAAAGTTGTATTTCCAAATGCCTGAAGGTACCACGTTCATCTGTACAAACAATAGTACGCAAGTATAAACACCATGAGACCAAAAAGCCGTCATACCGCTCAGGAAGGAGATGCGTTCTGTCTCCTAGAGATGAATGTACTTTAGTGCGAAAAGTGCAAATCAATCCCAGAACAACAGCAAAGGACCTTGTGAAGATGCTGGAGGAAACAGGTACAGAAGTATATCCACAGTAAAACGAGTCCTATACTGACTCAGCAAGAAAGAAGCCATAAAACCGCCATAAAAAAACGCCATAAAAAAGCCAGACTACGGTTTGCAACAGCACATGGGAACAAAGATCATACTTTTTGGAGAAATGTCCTCTGGTCTGATGAAACAAAAATAGAACTGTTTGGCCATAATGACCATTGTTATGTTTGGAGGAAAAAGGGGGATGCTTGCAAGCCGAGGAACACCATTCCAACCGTGAAGCACGGGGGTGGCAGCATCATGTTGTGGGGGTGCTTTGCTGCAGGAGGGACTGGTGCACTTCACAAAATAGATGGCATCATGAGGAAGAAAAAATTATGTGGATATATTGAAGCAACATCTCAAGACATCAGTCAGGAAGTTAAAGCTTGACCGCAAATGGGTCTTCCAAATGGAAAATGACCCCAGGCATACTTCCAAAATTGTGGCAAAATGGCTTAAGGACAACAAGGTCAAGGTATTGGAGTCATCACAAAGCCCTGACCTCAATCCTATCAAAAATGTGTGGGCAGAACTGAAAAAGCGTGCACGAGCAAGGTAGCCTACAAACCTGACTCAGTTACACCAGCTCTGTCAGGAGGAATGGGCCAAAATTCACCCAACTTATTGTGGGAAGCTTGTGGAAGGCGACCCGAAACAATTTAAAGGCAATGCTACCAAATACTAATTGAGTGTCTGTAAACTTCTGACCCACTGGGAATGTGATGAAAGAAATAAAAGCTGAAAGAAATCATTCTCTCTACTCTTATTCTGACATTTCACATTCTTAAAATAAAGTGGTGATCCTAACTGACCTAAGACAGGGAATTTTTACTTGGTTTAAATGTCAGGAATTGTGAAAAACTGAGCTTAAATGTATTTGGCTAAGGTGTATGTAATGTTCAGAATTGTACTTAAAAATAATAATGTGGTGGCGGGGGTATGTATAGGTGCGTGTGTTGCCCCGCCCTGGAGTCCCATTGGTGAGTGGTACAAACAGATCTTCCTCCCTTGCGTGTGTGTGTGTGCGTGTGTGGGTGTGTGTGTGCGTGTGTGTGTGTGCGCATGTGTGTGTGCGTTTGTGCCTGTGTGTGCGGGTGTGTGTGCGCGTGTACTGGTGATGGGGGGAAAATGTATATAGTTACATATATGAATATTATATATATAGTATCGTATAATTCTGACAATATCACAATATTGTTTTTTGACGACTAAGTATACCTCTGTCCCCATACAGACAACTCAGTTAAGTATTGAATTTCAAGCACAGATTCAACAACAAAGACCAGGGAGCTTTTCAAAAACCTCTTAAAGAAAGACAGTGATTAGGAGATGGGTAACAATATAAAATCAGACATTGTATATCTCTTTAAGCATGATCAAGTTAATAATTATGCTGTGGATTATATATTAAACCACCCAGACACATTAAAGATACAGTCATCTGTACAGAGCTGCAAGACAGAAATTAAACTGCTAAGGGATGTAACCTTGAGGCCATTGGTGATATTGAAACAGTTCAATGTCTGTGATGGTAGAAAACTGAGGATGGATCAACAACGTCACAATAATGACCTAAATGACATAATTAAAAAGATATACAAATATACCACAAAAACACAGCAAAGGAATACACTTTTTGTCCTAAATGTAGAGCCTTATGTTTGAGGCAAATCCAACACAACATATCACTGAGTAACTGCCTCCTTATTTTCATGCATGGTTGTGGCTGCATCATGTTATAGGTGTGCTTGACATCGGCAAATGCTGGGGAGTTTTTCAGGATAAAAAGAAATGGGATAGAGCTAAGCAAAGTCAAAGGGAGGGAATCTGAGGGAGGAATTCACCTTTCAGCAGGTCAATAACCAGGCCAATTGTAAGCTGGAGTTGCTTGCCAAGTTTTGACATAAATCTGCTTTAAAAAATCGATGGGAATACTTAAAAACTGCAGTCTAGCCATGATCCTCAACATCTTGACAGCGCTTGAAGACTTTTAAAATAATAAAGGGCAAATATTGCACAATCCAGGTGTGCAAAGCTCTTATAGACTTGCCCAAGAAGACTCACATCTGTAATTGATGCCAAATGTGTTTCTAACATGTATTGACTCAAGGAGATGAAAACTATGCAACAACTATGCTTTAGTTATTCAATATCTATTCACCTTTAAAAAAAAATGATTTTTTTTCTTCCACTTCGACATTACAGAATATGTCGTGTACATTGAATATGTCATGTACATTGAATATGTCGTGTACATTGAATATGTTGTGTACATTGAATATGTCATGTACATTGAATATGTCGTGTACATTGAATATGTCATGTACATTGAATATGTCGTGTACATTGAATATGTTGTGTACATTGAATATGTCGTGTACATTGAATATGTCGTGTACATTGAATATGTCATGTACATTGAATATGTTGTGTACATTGAATATGTCGTGTACATTGAATATGTCATGTACATTGAATATGTCGTGTACATTGAATATGTCGTGTACATTGAATATGTTGTGTACATTGAATATGTCATGTACATTGAATATGTTGTGTACATTGAATATGTTGTGTACATTGAATATGTTGTGTACATTGAATATGTCGTGTACATTGTTGACAAAAAAATGACAAGTAAATACATTTGAATCCCACTTTGTAACACAATAAAAGGTGAAGAAATCCAAGGGGCCTGAATACTTTTGCAAGGCTATGTGAGTGTGATATATTTGAGTCTCCGTGTCTTCACTGGTCTATCTATCTCTACCCATAAGCCTGGGTATCCATAGTGTGTCTGCATGGTGCCTGGTGCCACACCCTTATGTCATTGATTCAACTCAGTAAAATCCCCACCTCTAATGCCCTTGGATTAAATGTAATACATACAGATGTCGTATATTGGACTTAGCACTCAGTCAGGAACCAGAAAGCTTACATTGAGAAAGGATCTACTTCTTAACTGACATGAGAAAGATTGCCAGTCCTTCATTCACATCCACCCACCCACTGCTATGGTGTGTGTGTGTGTGTGTGTGTGTGTGTGTGTGTGTGTGTGTGTGTGTGTGTGTGTGTGTGTGTGTGTGTGTGTGTAAGGTAAATGGATGGGCTGGGAGTGTCCTTGAGCCCATGATAAAGCGAAGATAGTATCTCAACAGGGAAACAGGCCAATGGAGGGCTCTTTTGTAAAATTCACTGTGTTCTCTAACGCTACATCATACCAGGTTACATTCATATCGATGACCTGCCTGACTGGGAGAGGGAAATCAGATATAATGGCACAGGCACTTGACCTTTCGGGACATGTAGTAAATATGGCGGTGGATTGAGTGTTGTGGTAATGGTGGTAGAATGGGAATGGCCGGTCCAAAATCTGCTGCTGCTTCATAGAACCATGAAGCTCACATCAGAGCAATACCGTTTCCTTTGAGATTGTGGATATCTGGTGTTTGTGTGTGTGTGTGTGTGTGTGTGTGTGTGTGTGTGACATCTTACCCGGACCAGGTCCTGGGGGAACTCTCCTCTGGAGTTCTCGGGAACGTTGATTGGGGGGATGACCCAGTCTCTCTTCATGCGTTTGAGCTGGCCGATGGAGCTGCTGTCTGTCTGCCGTGATGGGAACCATATCTCCTGGAGACCCTGGGACCGAGCTGGGGGAGCTTGGATGTCCTGGGCCTGAAGGAGAGAAATAACATCAGGTTACTAACTTGACACGTCTAAAAAAAACAATGGAAACTTCAGATAGACATTGAAAACAACTAAAGCGGTCACATCTAGAAACTAATGACTTGAGGTAGACTGTTTATACAGTAGCCACAAGACCAATTGTCTTTAACTACCAATGATGTGATGGAAGGAATTCAAGAGAATGTACATTCCTGCCTGACCTAAAACTGTTTTCCCAATATCATTCAATTATACCCACTAGATGACCAAATGTGGGAGCTTGTAGGAGGCTTTTTGTGGCCACGTTATATTTTAGGATCCATTTTGACTTTGAGAATTCAGTGAAGGTTAACATAGCCTCCATATATGTGATGATGTGTTTGAACAGCCTCTCTTTCCAGGCTTTCAGTGAGAAACAAGGCTGGGAATGAGAGTAGTGTTTGAGGTGCTTTGTCGGGGATAGTACTGCAGCCCCCAGTTAGCTTTAAATCACAGACCTCCTCTCATGTCCTGATAAAAGCACACACACACACACACACACACACACACACACACACACACACACACACACACACACACACAGACACACACACAGACACAGACACACACACACACACACACACACACACACACACAGGCTTTTAAAATTGATGTGCCATCCTCCCATGGCTGTAATGAATGTGATTTGAAACAAAGGAGGATGGTACCTGCAAGCCAGACTCTAAATACCCAGATGGCTCCAACTGCCTATGCTGTTCCACAGAGAGAGACTGTTGGGAGAGATGCTGAAGCAGCGCCAGAAAAGTCACAATAACCTTGAACGCGCCATGGTAAAAATGAAAACAAGACGCCGGCAAACTTAGGTAGTCAAAGTCAGTGAATGACAGATGCAATTTCCCTGCTGCAGAACAGTCATGCCTCAGAAAGTCCTTTATTTACTCTCTCCTCCGTCTGTAATTACTGATCGCCAATTCGTTGCACAGTATCCCAAGTACTGAAACTAGCAGAAAGTTCTCTGTGCAAACAACAAAATTAATGACTGTTTTGCCTTACAAAACGAGCCCCATCTTATGCCGCCTCGGCACGCATGCCACCCCTCCCTGACGATCTACGGAGCTGTTGGAGCGTCTCCACTAATCATGTTTGAAATCCGATTATGCTGCTTTCACACATTTGAAATGCAGAGAGGCAAGCGGACAGATAGCGGGGAACATGCTTCAGAAATATCTATTACCCTATTAAACTGGAGGAGAAAGTGAGAGCGGTAATTATTTGTGACCTGGCGTCTGGAATGATGAATGGTGTGGAGGGTTTGCTTAGAAGCCTTAGCCCCAACACACATCTATCTATCTCTGGAGTGTACGGCATGTCTCTCTGCACCTTGTTGGAGTCTACCTCCATCCTCTGACTGTGTGTGTATGTGTTGTTATAGACAAGTACAAAATCACCCTCTCTAAGGCCTAGACTCTTTTGTTGATGTGGATGGCTTTAAGCAGGGGAGGTCACTTTGATGTTAACGAGCCAATTGATTAACACTAGGACCAGCAAAGCAGTCATTTTGACAGCTCATGACTTTATTCATTTTATTACTCTGGTGGGGGCATGATTTTTAATGTCATGCCCCCATCCGTCCTCGACCCGTCCTAAAATAAGTCTATTTAACCCACTGCCGCTGTTAGAATCGAAATAACACAAACAGAACTGGAGTCATAGACGTTTTTAGGAGGGCATGTCATAATTTGAATGTTTTTCCCATTTTCCCCTCCTTCTCTCACCAGTAGGACCTGCGCTGCTCATTCATCCGACATGGAAGTTGCAGAGGCCAGTTGATAATCACCCCGATAATTGCTTCTAAAACGGAACCTAAACTAAACCAAAACGACATTAAATAAAGTATGATGGGGTCGAAAGGGGGAGCATGGGTGAGTTGCAGAGCGAGGGGAAGAGGATCATGCATAATAACTTATTCTGAATGAATAACAGGGTGGGCCATTCTATTCTATTCGTATATTATAATTATAATCTCAAAATCTTGGGGAAGAAATCAAATCATGACATCTCTATTATTCTTCTGATTCGGAACCTCAGCTAAACAATGAACCATACTCCCAACCTTGTGTGAATCTGCAGGTAGCTAACCAAAGGTCCAATGTTAGCTGTTTCCTTTATTTTAACTAGGCAAGTCAGTTAAGAACAAATTCTTATTTACAATGGAGGCCTACATGTAGCTAGCTAGACTCCCTTACCCATATATATGGATAGGCGCTTCTCCCTCTCTGTCACAAATGCCATGGTTGCCCTTAGTTTGAAGATGTAATATACAACAGCCTTGTGTGTTCCCTTTTCGACTCTGTCTGCATATTTGCAATCAAACGGCAGAATTTTCTCAATCTCCTTAATTATTATACTCTAATTCCACTGATTTTATAAACTCGGTCCTCCAGAAAGTGGGGAGAAACATTTCTGCAGTTCTACGACCTGATATATATATATTTTTAAAGCAGCATTAGAATGGATTACCTACACATACTGACCAGCTCATATTATAGACGGAAGGTGCTACATGGCAGACCAATCTGAACTCATCTCTCGGCATGTCCAGCCCACTCATTATCTCAGCCAATCATGGCTAGCGGGAAGGTTACAGTCATTTTTCTTGGCTAAACGAACTAGGCTCGTAATTTAACAGGTGTATTTCTATTTACAGATGGCATATAAGTTTGTTATTAAGGCACATGTTCCAGAATTTATTTATAGAAAAATAAGTATGTTTACATTCAAATGGTGCTCCTGTGAAGTAGTGATGCGCGATTTACGCCTAGTAACGTGGAACAAATGTTTTCTGTTTCATAAATTGTAACAAAGGCACTCCAGCCTAGAGTAATATAAACTAATGAAAATGCTATTTTGTTATTTGAAATGGGAGAGAAAAATATATTTTTTAATGTTACACATACCTTCATGAACACAACCAAATAAATATTTTAGTGATAGCATATATGAAGTGTATTAATTACACTGTTAGAATGTTTCAGTCAGAATTACAGCTAGTTAGCTTGAAGGGGATTCATCAAGGCCCAGCGGTTCTAGTGCTAAAACATTCCCCAGGGCCGATGCGTTCTCAGCGCTCGCTAATATAGCATCTAATTGCTGATGTGATTAAGGATCGCATGATGATGATTCATGACAGCCATTGCTGATAACCAGATAACCACACACGGCCCAATAAACTGGTGAGATATATAGTGGAGGGCTCTGAAGTCAATCAAAGATTTGGTTACTACCATGTCATCCAGTCCAAAGCCACCACTGTCAATACTGTTAAGTCAATCACATTGACACACAGCACTGACATTGACATCAATTGTCAATCAGTCTAGACTAGGCCCACCCTCCTAAAAAAAGTACGTGCTTACTCATTTGGGTCCCTTGTTTATCTGCCCTGAACATGTGTGCATTTCTCTTTAAATGACCGACACGGGTGACTAATGATGTCATTAGAATCACATACCTGCAGGAGTCACAATGGTAAATGAGCGTCAGCAGCTAACGATGCTGTTTTCAAAACTATCACTAAATCATCCCCTGTAGAATTTTAAACCTCCACTGCTGCACTCATACTAACTAGACATAACTCTCAACGGTTTTAATCTGGAGGCTTATAAAAGGCAAGTGCCTTTTATGCAGTGGTTTCGGAGAGGTGCTTTTGAAATGTACTGCTTGGGTAACTAATTTGTCCTGTATATGACTGGAGGAAGAGACAATGTATTTTCAGGCTGTGTCTTTGTCGAACAAAGAGGCTCATTGTACTGTACTTAGAGGCATTCATTAACAATGAAAGTCCACAACGTAAGATCAGACAACGCTGACTTCAATAATTCAACCTAAAACAGCTCACTCACACCGGTGCAAATTGGGTTGAAAGAGAGAGAAAGGGCTGAGAACGAGCTACAGAGAAAAGGCTGGAAGAGAGAGAGAGAGCAAGAGTGAGAGAGAGAAAGCCTCCCAAAGAGCTTAAATGAGAGTCTGTGCTGTCTTGCCAATTAACACCATTCAACAGAGTGAGAAAGAAAAACTGTCACAGATTATGGCCGTTCAATTGAACAGGAACACATAATCGAATACTGAGTATGAGGAGAGAAATACAAACCCAGCCGTTTGAGTCTTGTTTCTCCTCCTTTCCCTGTTCTCTCTCTCTCTCTCTCTCTCACTTCATTACATCACATGGCCATTCTCATCTACAGCCAATCACAATGTTGACTGATGAGCACATGGTCAAGATTTAGCAATATCTGTCAAGCCCAGAGGAACACTGACTGAGCGGCGGCTCTTTGGCTCTTTAAAGCCTAGAGACAGATGTTGTCTGTTGTTTGAATCACCACTAGTGATCCCCTCTGGTTGGATGATGAACATACCTCCATAACCCGCCACAAAAAGGCTGATTGAAATCAGTCTTTATGAGGAGGTATTCTGCATCAGTTGTGTGCAGCGCTGCTACCCACTGATCAGGCTGAGTATATGTTTGTGCTCCCCATTAAGTGAACACTTAAAGGTACCCATAAAACACCAGTCTCAACGTCAACAGTGAAGAGGCGACTCCGTAATGCTGGCCTTCTAGGCAGAGTTCCTCTGTCCAGTGTCTGTGTTCTTTTTGCCCATCGTAATCTTTTATTTTTATTGGCCAGTCTGAGATATGGCTTTCTTTTTCAACTCTACCCAGAGCACCAGCATCCCGGAGTCGTTTCCACTGTTAATGTTGAGACTGGTGTTTTGCAGGTACAATTTAATGAAGCTGCCAGTTGAGGACCTGTGAGGCGTCTGTTTCACAAACTAGACACTCTAATGTACTTGTCCTCTTGCTCAGTTGTGCACCGGGGCCTCCCACTCCTCTTTCTATTCTGGTTAGAGCCAGTTTATGCTGTTCTGTGATGGGAGTAGTACACAGCTTTGTACCATCTTCAGTTTCTTGACAATGTCTCGCATGGAATAGCCTTCAAATCTCAGAACAAGAATAGAGTGACGAGCCAGTAATCCACCCCACAAATGCTGATGCTCCAGATTTTAATTTTTTTTTATTCCACCTTTATTTAACCAGGTAGGCAAGTTGAGAACAAGTTCTCATTTACAATTGCGACCTGGCCAAGAAAAAGCAAAGCAGTTCGACACATACAACAACACAGAGATAAACAAACATACAGTCAATAATACAGTAGAAAAATAAGTCTATATACGATGTGAGCAAATGAGGTGAGATAAGGGAGGTAAAGGCAAAAAAAAAAAAAAAAGGCCATGGTGGCAAAGTAAATACAATATAGCAAATAAAACACTGTAATGGTAGATTTACAGTGGAAGAATGTGTGAAGTAGAAATAGAAACAATGGGGTGCAAAGGAGCAAAATAAATAAATAAATAAATACAGTAGGGAAAGAGGTAGTTGTTTGGGCTAACTTATAGATAGGCTATGTACAGATGCAGTAATCTGTGAGCTGCTCTGACAGCTGGTGCTTAAAGCTAGTGAGGGAGATAAGTGTTTCCAGTTTCAGAGATTTTTGTAGTTCGTTCCAGTCAATGGCAGCAGAGAACTGGAAGGAGAGGCACCCAAAGTAAGAATTGGTTTTGGGGGTGACCAGAGAGATATGCCTGCTGGAGCGCATGCTACAGATACTCAACTAGTCTAACGAAGGCCAGTTTTATTGCTTTTTTAATCAGTACAAAGTTTTCAGCTGTGCTAACATAGTTGCAAAAGGGTTTTCTGATGATCAATTAGCCTTTTAAAATAATACACTTGGATTAGCTAATGCAATGTGCCATTGGAACACGAGTGATGGTTGCTGATAATGGGCCTCTGTACACCTATGTAGATATTCCATGAAAAATCTGCCCCTTTTACTGAGGAGGGGCAGCTACAATTTGTAATTTATTTCATTATCAATGTCTACACTGTATTTCTGATCAATTTTATGTTATTTTAATGGACAATTTTTTAAATTTTCTTTCAAAAACAAGGACATTTCTAAGTGACCCAAAACTTTTGAACAGAAGTGTACATTATTTTAAATATATATACAGTGCCATCAGAAAGTATTCATACCCATTCACTTTTTCCACATTTTGTTACGTTAGCGTCGCTGCACAGCTATTTTCAGGTCTCTCCATAGATGTTCGATCGGGTTCCAGTCCGGGCTCTGGCTGGGCTACTCAAAGACATTCAGAGACTTGTACTGAAGCAACTCCTACGGTGTCTTGGCTGTGTGCTTTAGGTGTTTGTCCAGTTGGAAGGTGAACCTTCACCCAGTCTGAAGTCCAGAGCGCTCTGGAGCAGGTTTTCATCAAGGATCTGTCTGTACTTTGCTCCATTCATCTTTCCCTCGATCCTGACTAGACTGCCAGTCCCTGTCGTTGAAAAACATCCCCAAAGCATGATGCTGCCACCACCACCATAGGGATGTTTCCAGGTTTCCTCCAGACATGATGCTTGACAATCAGGCAAAGAGTTCAATCTAGGTTTCATCAGACCAGAGATTCTTGTTTCTCATGTTCTAAGACTTCTTTAGGTGCCTTTGGCACACTCGCAAACTCCAAGCGGGCTGTCATGTGCCTTTTACTGAGGGGCATCTGGCTGGCCACTCTACCATAAAGGCCTAATTGGTGGAGTCCTGCAGAGATGGTAGTCCTCCTGGAAGGTTCTCCCATCTCCACATAGAAACTCTGGAGCTCTGTCAGTGACCATTGGGTTCTTGGTCACCTGCCTGACCAAGGCCCTTCTCCCCCGATTGCTCAGTTTGCCTGGGTGGCCAGCTCTTGGAAGAATTTTGGTGGTTCCAAACTTCTTCCATTTAATAATGATGGAGGCAGTGTGCTCTTGTTGACCTTCAATGCTGCAGAATTTTTTTTGGTACCCTTCCCCAGATCTATGATTTGACACAATCCTGTCTCGGGGCTCAAGAATGAGAAATAAGACAACTATGCATAACTATTCACCCCCCCCCACAAAGTCAATAGTTTGTAGAGCCACCTTTTACAGCAATTACAGCTGCAAGTCTCTTGGGTATGTCTCTATAAGCTTGGCACATCTAGCCACTGGGATTTTTGCCCATTCTTCAGGGCAAAACTGCTACAGCTCCTTCAAGTTGGATTGGTTCTGCTTGTGTACAGCAATCTTTAAGTCATACCAGAGATTCTCAATTGGATTGAGGTCTGGGCTTTGACTAGGCCATTCCTAGACATTTAAATCTTTCCCCTTAAACCACTCGAGTGTTGCTTTAGCAGTAATGCTTAGGGTCATTGTCCTGCTGGAAGGTGAACCTACATCCCAGTCTCAAATCTCTGAAAGACTGAAATAGATTTCCCTCAAGAATTTCCCTGTATTTAGCAGCATACATCACTCCTTCAATTCTGACCAGGTTCCCAGTCCCTGACAATGAAAAACATCCCCACAGCATGCTGCTGCCACCACCATGCTTCACTGTGGAGATGGTGTTCTCGGGGTGATGAGAGGTGTTGGGTTTGCGCCAGACATAGCATTTTCCTTGATAGCCAGAAAGCTACATTTTAGTCTCATCTGACCAGAGTACCTTCTTCCATATGTTCGTGGAGTCTCCCACATGCCTTTTGGTGAACACCAAATGTGTTCGCTTATTTTTTTCTTTAAGAAATGGCTTTTTTCTGGCCACTCTTCTGTAAAGCCCAGCTCTGTGGAGTGTACGGCTTAAGGTGGTCCTATGGACAGATACTCCGATCTCCACTGTGGAGATTTGCAGCTCATTCAGGGTTATGTTTGGTCTCTTTGTTGCCTTTGTGATGAATGCCCTCCATGCCTGGTCCATGAGTTTTGGTGGGCAGCCCTCTCTTAGCAGGTTTGTTGTGGTGCCATATTCTTTCCATTTTTTAATAATGGATTTAATGGTGCTCCGTGGGATGTTCAAAGTTTCGGCTATTTTTTTTATAACCCAACCCTGATCTGTACATCTCCACAACTTTGTCCCTGACCTGTTTGGAGAGCTCCTTGGTCTTCATGGTGCTGATTGCTTGGTGGTGCCCCTTGCTTAGTGGTGTTTCATTCTCTGGGACCTTTCAGACAGGTGTATTTTTACTGAGATCATGTGGCACTTAGGTTGCACACAGGTGGACTTTATTTAACTAATTATGTGACTTCTGGAGGTAATTGGTTGCACCAGATCTTATTTAGGGGCTTCATAACAAGGAGGGTGAATACATATGCACACACCACTTTACCGTTTTTTATTTTGTCAATTTTTTTACAACAAGCTATTATTTTAAATTTCACTTCACCAATTTGGACTATTTTGTGTATGTCCATTACGTGAAATCCAAATAAAAATCCATTTAAATTACAGGTTGTAATGCAACAAAATAGGAAAAACGCCAAGGGGGATGAACACTTTTGCAAGGCAATGTAAATAAGGTATTTCAGTTTTTGTCATTTAATCAATTTTAGAATAAGGCTGTAACGTAACAAAGTGTGGAAAAAGGGAAGGGGTCTGAATACTTTTCAAATGCACTTCCAAGACCGTCCAGTTTTGATTTCTATTTGCCATATATATTACAACTGTGCTGTGATGTTTCACAGAAGTTCTGAACCTTTCTATTCTCATGGTTTCTATGGATTGTAAATTAAAGATAAACATTTTTGCTAAGAGCATTATTATTTTATTGATTGATTGACTATGACTTTTCATATCACCCGGCAGTGCTATTTGCAGAGTTAACTCCAGGTAAATGTTGCAATTCTTCAGCCGTTCCTTAACCTGCGACCAAAAACAAGCTACGTATGGACTGTACCAAAACATTAAGTTTTAAATAACGAGCCTCCATTCAGTATCGCGGAACATCTGCTACAATTTAGGGAACAAATCATCTGTTTATGCTCCTACGAGGCTAATAAGCGGAATTGGATGCAACGGCGGAATCCGAATTGGAACATTCCACGTTCCACAATGCTACTCAAAGTCACAAATAAACAACAACTATTAGAGAGAGAGGGGGTAGGAGAGAGGATGCATGTGGAGGTGTTGGACGTACCTGCTGGTCCTGGCCTACAGGGGGCGTCAGTCTCACTTGGGTCTGCCATTGCTGCTGATTGGTCTTGTCCCTGGCTATGATAACTAGGGGCACTGTAGGGAGGGTGGACAAGGTCAAAGGCCTGAGGGCGTAGACGACCCCGTCAGCCTCTATCCGGAAGTCGAACGGGTTACTGCACTCGAACCGCACCAGTCCACCTCGGCCGCAGTTCACAAACTTCACTGTAAGAGAAGGAGAGGGGAAACAGAACATGAGATTGAAGCTGAGGCAACCTGGGAGCGAGAGACAGAAAGACAGCGAATACACTCAAACAGACAGACGGACATCCAGACTACTCCCACACCACTCACAGACTGTGTGGTATAGTCCACAAAGGTTCTCCAATTCCTCCTAAAACTCATAAATAATTTATGTCAAGCTGCACCACAAAGGTATTGTTCTAAACAGGTGCGGTAGAGAGAGAGAGAGAAGGAAAAAGAGAGAGAAAAAAGAGAAAGGGATAGAAAGCAAAAGGGGAGATGTGCACCCCTGAAGGGCACTTGCTGAATACAACTTTGAAAGCTAAAATGGGAGTCTGTTCGATGACTGAATGTAAAGATTGTTTGTTTTAATATTAACAGGAAAAAAGGAGAAAAGAAAGAAAGAAAGCTAAAATACCAAAACATTGCACTTTAAAACTGATGTGCTAATTAGACTTTGGCTAAATGAACTGTTGGGTCTGGGTAAATAGAAGCATCAACTTCAATAAATAAAATAATAATAATTGATTTCATTATTATTTATTTTAGCTCAAGTCGTTGCACAGTAGCTTTCTCCCCAATGACAAACGCGGATGCTTCGCCGTGGTCGGCTAGCGATCCCAACTCTCAGGGAGTGAGAAGTGTGTGATGTTTATTTCATAAGTGAGTACACATGCACACGTACACACACAGCTGCAGTGACACACATGGCTCCTGGGAGCTCTAGTACACAGTCCCAGAGCGCTTCAGTGGCAGTGGTCTGACATCGGTTCATGTTACAAGTGAGTGACAGTGCATCTCAAACACCCCACCTGCACACACACACACACACACACACACACACACATCCACACACACAGACTCAGGTACACAAAAACCTATGCACACGCACATGCACACATACATAAACACTTCAATATTCCCGGGCTTGTTCAGTGCCTCCTGTGTGTAAAGATTTCCCTGACAGCTCTGTTTTCTGTAGCGGTGATAGAGAACAGAACCCAGTATACAGATAATACTGAAACTCCTTCAAGCTAAAGAGATTGTGGAGGCTGCGCTGATGCCATTTTGAATTATTAAACCAGATGTGGAATGACTTTTTTTTAAGTGTTGAGGAAGGGTATCTAATCTCCCATTCTTGTGTAACCTTAAGGACCAGAGAGCTCTATCGAGAGCTGTGACTTCAGAGGGTCTTTACATTGGAGGCACAGCAGTGTGAGGTAGTGCATTATATGTGGAGGGAGGGATGCTGAGCCCTGGCTCTGAACAGGAGCTAAGGTTTAACCCCAGGCCCTATTGCCTGGGTGCTGAGCAAGGATGTTGGTGAAAAAAGCTAAAATAGGAGCTACTATTTTTATTTTGCAGACTCGCACAAACACACACACACACACACATACAGTACACACACACACACATACCGAAATACAATTCACTACCTACTAATAACCTTTCTGTGACATAGAGAATTAACACTGTCGTGCTAGTTGAACTAAAGAGAAAGCCTTTTGTGTTCGCTTGCTTCCGGCACTCAACATAATACACTAAATGTACCAGTTCCTTTCTATTCCGGAACATAAAGCACAATGGCTAAACCACCACAGCAGGAGATAGAGCAATTTTACCAATGACAAAGAATTGTGAAATTCTGAAAATTGGGCAAAGCATAAAGAGAGGGGAAAAAACATTTGCTTAGTCAGACTGTTGATTTTCACAGTGGACACAAAGGTGTCCAGTGGAGTGTACCTTACCGAATTAACCTCCATGTCCTCACCAAAAGCACACAGAAATACAGGCCTTTTTTGTTTAAAGGACATAATGTTCACATAATTTTCAAAAACCTGAAAACAGAGGAGAGGAGAGAGAGACCTACAGATAAGTCAAGAGAAGAGAGAAAATAAAGAAGGTTATAATTAATAAATACTATACAAGGACTGAGCCCTGTTGGGAGAAACAGTTGAAAGGGCCCTGGATGCAACCCATTACATTGTGCTAGACAGATAAAGCATCACATCTGCCAACAAAGCCACAGCATGGTACACTGGTCTGCTGCTCCTGAGGAATTGCCATTCATCTAAATATTGATGAAAAGCACACAAAGGTGTCTCAGAGAGTGGCTCGGCATTGTGGGGGAAAAAGCAAAGAGTAAACACTCTATGTAATGAAGATATACAAGATACAACGGGAGGAGAATCTATACTGGAACCAAACACACCACAGGCCTGTATATTGACCATCTGCACACTGCACAGAGATGTTTTTCAAGCAACCTCATCCAATTAGTCATTTTTTTGTCTTTGAACCTGGAAAAGCAGACTTCAGAGCGCTAAATGACCTTGGTTAGCTGAAGGTGTTTCCTTCCAGCCACCCGTCTGTAAATTCAAAGCCTTCAGGCAATCAACTCAACAGCAGTAGTCCGGCTGATGCTCAGACACATAGGCAGAATACAGAGAGAAGTGTCAGAACGGCTCAGCTCACAATGACAGCTTCTCAAAGGTCTACTGGGTGGATGAGACCGTATCATTAAAGGGAGAGGTGATACAATCTAATTCACACGCTCTATTGCTAATGAGGTATATTGATTGGCTGGCCGAAACACTCTGTTTGTTGTGGCCTATAGTATCAAAGAGATGATAAGAACCTGATTAGTGTTAATATTGCTTCATCTTAATGGTCATTTATGGGTCTAGTCCTGGCTAGCTGCTGAGCTGAGCCTGGTTGGTCGCTCCCAATTTAATTACAAACAAGGCTACAATGTTGCTCCCTGTGTGTTTGAGGATGTACAGTGTGTGTCTGGGTGTGTGCAATACCATGGGTTAGCCCGGTGTTTCCCAAACTCGGTCCTGGGGACCCCAAGGGGTGCACATTTAGTTGTTCTCCCTAAAGCTTGATGATTAGTTGATTATTTGAGTAAGCTGTGTATTACTAAGACAAAAAACAAAACGTTGGGCCCCGAGGACCGAGTTTTGGAAACTCTGGGTTAGCCTGTATTTGATTGCAGTGGTTTCCCTGTGAGCCTTTGTGGCACTGAGGCCTGTTGTTGGAATGCTGAGTTCCAGTTCTCTAGCTCAGTCTGAGATTTGGCCATGTGAACACCTCTGGGAGGCCCTTCAGCAGCCAGGCGCCATGGCAATCGCTGTGCAAATTCTCAGCAGGCAGCACACATTCCAATAATAATGAATGGGGATGTCCATCGTGTGTCTATTCATTTATCAGCCCGAAACTCCCATAGCCTATAGAAGACAGGAGCAGCATTTACTAACCCTGGATGTTCCAGTTTATCTATATCTAGATTTATCGTCTCCCCAAGGTATAACGAAACTTAAAGAGATCCTTGCTGACACCACCACCACCACCATCACCACACCCTATTAGACATGTCGTCATGGCCACAGGGCCAGGGAAATAAAGGTCTTTGGTTTGGACAGAAACGCCGATGCAGCAGAGAGAGGGGTATATACTGCTGCTGTTAGGGGGGAAGAACACAGGCCAGTCAGCAGAAAGGCCAGTCCAACTAATGCCCCTTGCCGGGGCACAGAATTACCTCCGACTCAACAAGCCCATTCACAGGCTTATAGAAACCCCCGCAGCTGACTAGCAACACAAAAAAAATAAAACAGCTAACCTCCCCAAAGTGCCACTCTTTTGTCTGTCTCCATCCTTTGGTGTCACTAACAGACAAGCACAACTACAGAGAGCAGATAGAGGGGGAGAGAGAGAGAGAGAGAGAGAGAGAGAGAGAGAGAGAGAGAGAGAGAGAGAGAGAGAGAGAGAGAGAGAGAGAGAGACAGAGAGATTCTACATTTTCTTAATTTGCAGCGTTCTAGAGAACTGTCACACGGGACAGCAGTTTTTTTAAAGACCTAAAATACAGTATCTCATTCTCATGCAGCCTACCTCACAATGGGAGCACATAAAGAGGTCGTCGTTCGTAGCCTAACGTCGAGACAGTACATAAAATGTTTCATAGTCTTTACCTTTTTATGCCTGTCTGCCAATCCAATATAGTGGCACTAAGTTAGTAAAAAGCTGGTCCCTGTAATGTGCTGTAAATGTGGCAAGACTGATTACCTCGCGGCCTCCCGGGTGGCGCAGTGGTTAAGGGCGCTGTACTGCAGTGCCAGCTGTGCCACCAGAGACTCTGTGCCACCAGAGACTCTGGGTTTGCGCCCAGGCTCCGCTACCCGGCCGCGACCGGGAGGTCCGTGGGGCGACGCACAATTGGCCTAGCGTCGCCCGGGTTAGGGAGGGGTTGACCAGTAGGGATATCCTTGTCTCATCGCGCACCAATGACTTCTGTGGCGGGCCGGGCGCAGTGCGCGCTAACCAAGTGTTTCCCTCGACACATTGGTGCGGCTGGCTTCCGGATTGGATGCGCGCTGTGTTAAGAAGCAGTGCGGCTTGGTTGGGTTGTGTATCGGAGGACGCATGACTTTCAACCTTCGTCTCTCCCGAGCCCGTACGGTGAGACAAGATAGTAGCTATTAAACAATTGGATACCACGAAATTGGGGGGGAAATCAACAACAACAAAAAACACAAAAAAAAAAAAAAAAAATTGACTGAGCACCTCGTCATGTAGTTCGTCCTGATATTACCATCATTCATCTCCAGCTGGTGATGTCACTGACAGGCGTAAAATACTCAGCATAGGTGAGGTCGCCTGGCAGAAATGCAGAGCCCGGCGAATGCTCCAGAGATGATCCCAGTGGGCAAATGCCAGGACGCCACTGATACAAATGCATTTTCATGAACACAGATCACCAAATCGAGTTCATGCTCATAACGCTGGGCCTAGATGGCTGCACTGGAGATGAGACAATGCCATATATCACATAGGCTCTAAATGAACTGTGCTCAGGAGGAATGTCCATTGTTTACAAGATGGTGGGACTTGGGACTTGGCTAGGTCACATACCGGTGCCTCAATTAAAATCAAAGTGCTAAGAAAGACACTCTACAGGAAAATGAAATAGTGGCTAAATGATTAAACGGCAATTTGGCATCAAGTTTGAGGCCACAAAACATTTCTTTTCTGAAACATTTAGCATGAAATTAGGACTTTCTGCTATTGCGCCCTTCACAATATTCTGTCCTATAATTGTCCAATTATTATATAAAAAAGTGAAAGTAACACCATACTGATGCTTTTGAAGTATCATAGCTTGATACTACCCATACGTATGCATGCCTGTGTACTTCGTTCCCATTTGGTGTTTAAGCTTTTCCTCTGAATACATGTTCTATACCCTCAAGGGTAATATGCCATTTTAGCTGGTTAGCCTTTGGCTTTTTATGTCAAAGCTTTTTTTCCCATCTTAAGAATCTTAAACCCATTCATTCTGTGGACATGAGGCTCGAACAGCAATGTCCTTGCGATGAGTAGCAGGGAACTCTTGAGGGAAAGTAAACAGTTTACAGTTGATGTCTGGATGTTGGAATGACAAGGCTGGTCTTTGCCAGACAGGGGCCCTGCTTGAAGCGGTATTGCTAATGCAGAGAACTTCAAACGTCACAGAGAACCGTGTGTTAAAGGCTCTGCCTAAAATATGTACAGGATTCGCAAACAGAGAAACATGGAGAAATGTCGACTTGCCCCACTAATGTCTTTCTGCAAAATAAACGTGTGAAAAGGGAAAAGGCTATCAAAGTCATACGGGCTATGCCATAGGCAGCACCCGTACTTTCTTATGGTGACCAACTCCCACGACAATGATGTGTTATTGCAGAAGACGTAGCACACCTCCTGAAACCGAGGCTTCAGTTAAAGGCTGAAAACACACTACCAAATTGCATTGATACCACCTTTCTTTACCATGCACGCCCACACTGGCACAAACACACTCGGAGACACAACCAGCACAAGCAGCATTATCATAGCAGCTAGCAGCGATATCCCATGCAGGTCCTTTTCAATCTCAGATAAACTGACCTATGGGCTCTCTGGATATGCTAAACAGACCCCTTGCCCTGAGGGAATAAAACAGCCCTGTTCCATAAATGAGGTTCTCTCCTGTTCTCCTTTCTCTTAACACTTAGCATTTCTCTCACGCCAGCACATGACCACTGGCTCTCCCGGGAGCCAGCGGACTTGTCTGACAGTGAATGTATTGGGAGGACAATAACAAGGTAAGACGATCGACTCCACGCCAGTGCCCAACAGTCACCTCCATTTCCTTCACAGAGCAGGAGATGTAGATCGCCTCTCTGGATCGGGCCCATTAAAGTACAAAGTCCCTGTGTTGTTTGGTCGAACCTGGAAAATTAGCCTTAGCTATCTCCATTGGGATACCATCGTCAAATAAGGGCCTTTAATTCTCATTTCATTCTCATTGACTGGGGGTGTTTTTCTGTACGGAATCAGAAGGACGTTCGCTGTTGTGTTCTAATTGCTATGTTCTACAGCTAGAATGTAGAAATTAGCCATAGTCATCTCCTTGTTAGGTTCATCATCATATGAGGACCTCTTATTATGAAGGCTGAAGAGCTTTTGAAGATATTTTAGTCACTGAATGAAATGCTGTCTGTTAGCTGCTGCTAGAGGGAAAATGATTTGAAAGTAAACGGGTTAGTGTGAAAAGAGATATCACGTATTCAGATGTTCAACAGTCTTTGTTTGGTAAATGAGATGATTCTAGTGTGTTTTTTGGTGTCACAGGAGCCTAGCCTAGCGTCTAGCTGGATTACTGTGTCATCGGAGCCAAGAGCTGATAATGGCTAAGCTACATCCTTCTTTACTTATCAGCAACATAGCTACTGGGATTTGGGTTCTGCGAGCAGAGCGATCAGGACTGCCGCTTGATACAGCGTTTCAGGCTTAAAGGAGGGTATTAAACTGACCACATTATTAAAAGGGTGTCAAATAGCTCTCAACAGCTCTTTATGAAGACTTTAACATGGCTAGCTAGTAGCTAACTCCATGGTAATACATACAGGTGAATGGAGTCTCAGATCAACATGCAAATATGATATTTGACCTGCTAGGAAGCTAACACTTCTTAACACTGTTTCACTCTGCATAGTAGTGTCCTGAGTTTCTTCTGACCGTGTGAAACGGTCAGATCATGTGTTGAAGGAAAAATACCCACTCCTTTGAAGGAGATCACCAGCAGCATCACATAACCTCGAGCATATTTTACACCTCCTTCACATTCTCTGGGATCAAAGGGAGATAATGAAAACCTATTTCTTTGAAGAATTAAAATGGTCGTTTTAACTGTAAAACCGTGACGAGGATAACGGAAGGGTCAGTGTGTGTGTCCATATAAAACCTGTCACGTCCTGATCTTAGTTCCTTTTGTATGTCTCTGTGTTAGTTTGGTCAGGACGTGAGTTGGGGTGGGCACTCTATGTTTTGTATTCTGTGTTTGGCCTAGTATGGTTCCCAACCAGAGGCAGATGTTTATCGTTGTCTCTGATTGAGAACCACTTAGGCAGCCTGTTTTCCCACTATGATTTGTGGGTAGTTGTTTTCTGTCTATGTATTAGTTACCAGACGGAACTGTTTCGGTTGTTCTTTTTGTTTACTTTATATTGTAGTGTTCAGTTCAGTTGAATAAAATGACGAACACTTACCACGCTGCATATTGGTCCGATCCTTCCTACTCCTCCTCCTCAGAAGAGGAGGAAAACCGTTACAACCTCTCCTTCTCCCGTTGGCATCTGACTGTAGCTGGCTGGGCCGACAATGCCCAGACACCTCTAGACAACATTAAATCAAAGTTATTAGAAATAAAACCATTGAACTTTGTGTCTATAATTGATTCCTTTAACCTTGCCTTCCCCCTCTCATAAAGGTCATTCAATTTTAATTGTGCTTCCCTTGTTCAATTTTAACTGCTGAACATTGCTCACTCTGCCCAATCGCCACTGTCCGCCTTCCAAGGGAGGGAGGGAGGGCAGTGAAAAGATATCCAATGTGCGGTTAGATGCCAGAGGGGCAGCTCCTAAGATGCCTTTTCAAAATCTGATTGTGAATAATAAGCCACTTTCCATGACGACATTCATTGCACTGTACTGCAGCATCGTGTATAACAGAGGCCATTTCCCACTGACCTTACAGTGGGGGAAAACACATTTGCCCAATGTTACACTGCTTTCTGCATCCATTTCAAATGGGCTGTGCCATTACAGAACTTCTGATCATTTGACACATGCCAGCTCTGGAATAGAAGGGTGGGAACAATGCAAGAAATACTGTGCCATCATATACAATATAAATACAATTTTGCCTAAAGTAATGCATGTGATATGAACTTTTTTAGATTCACTGTCAACATAATATGATGATATTATATCACAAAACATTTCAAAACAAACATACAGACTCACACAGCAGAAATAGAGCCAACTGTATCTCTCATAGTCACAGACACACTGCACCAGTGACATCCAATTTTCAAAAACATGTAAGTGAAATGCTTTCACTCTTAACACTGTACTGAAATACCGGAAAACACCTCTTGAAAACCACTCTGGCACAGTAGAAGGGTAATTACTGAGTCCACTCAGTTTGAGCAACATGGTAAAAGCAGGCCAAACATGTCATATACCTGTATAAGACCTTACTTTAATGTACCGAGTACTACAACTGCATCATCCACTCAGAACATGGGGCTCTCACATTTCCATTTGGACGAGATTCGGAGAATAAAGAAAACCTTGAAAGGAGAAGGGCAGCCATCAACCTTGTCATCATCAGCCAATCATTTTGAACCCCGGTGAGGAAGGCTGGGTCAAGGGCTAGAAATGGAGCCAGTCAGAGAGAGGGAACATATTTCTGTTGGCTACATGGCTGGATCACGAGGGGGCTGACCATTAAAGTGCCTGAGTGCAACCTGTAATGGGGCATTAGCCGGGGCTTTTGATCTGAAACTGAGGGCTTCAAAGCCATTCATTTTACCCCCTTGATCATTTCTGTCAGAATGCCTTTGTTATAAAAATAAAAAAACTCTGTGTCAGAGAGAGAAAAACCCAATGATAGAGTGAGTTGGTAGGTCTCCACTGTGGGCATGTTCATGGAGACTCATAAGATGTTTTAATTATCCCTCCAGCGCAACGGAAAGGTGGCTGTTGTCGGGTTGTTCCTCCCAGCAGGACCAGGCTGGCTGGCTGGCTAGCCTCAGCTAAAATGACACACACAAAAATCAACTGCTCAATTCAATTGTTTTGATTCACTATCGACAGAGTGGCATGTGGCTGAAACGAACACTGATCAATACGTTGAACCCACTCAAAGGTTCAGGTCTTCTGATTGAGGGGTAACATTGTCATAAATAACACCCTGAGAGACATGTAGAAAGACAATGGTATAGCTGCTGTCAGAAAGTATAGCTAACACTGCCGTGGCAGAAGTAGAACATAGCATTAGGGTTCGGCGGAGGCATCTGCACGCTCAAACAGACATGATTTGCATCGCCACCCAATTCAAATGACCTCTCAGCACAGCAGCTTGTTGGGAGATATTCTGTTGGGGTGTGGAAACGGACAGACTGGCGTTTCAGAAAGTCCATTCAGTGAGTGTGTAAATTGTCAAACAATGTGCCTTTTCACTCATTCCAGCCAAAAACCCATCCCCAAGTATTGCCGCGTCTCTGCCAAGTTTCAGGCACTACGCCTCTCAGCTGCTTGGGTGAGCTACTGAGCTTCACTTGACAATGAAATCGTTAAGGATGGGAAGGGGGCAATTAACTGTTTGTCAAGTCATTTATGTTTGAAAGCCTTTAGAGTGTTGAATTAAATCAAACTGGACTTGCCATCATTTCTGTGGTGGTTTGGAGTGGGATTTACACCACTTATAAAACAGAGTGGTGAATATAAAACATACCCAACTACTTCAGAGGTTTAGCAAAGCTAACAAGAGAGAGAAGCTCTTGACTAGAAAAATGTGACATCATTTGAATAGTCATCATAAAGTGATTGAGAGCTTGTGATGATCAAATAATGAATACCTCTATGTATTTAGATGACTACGTATTAAGTCAATGGGAGAAAAAGCTAGCACAAAGCAGCACCGTGACAATGCAGGATAAAGATCCCAAATCATAGAGAGCAATACAACTCTGATTAGTTAGGGACAAAGGCCTTCCGATTCGAAAGTAAAGAGTAAGAAGACAAAGGAGATTTCCCAGGAGCTCCGTGATAGAGCCAGAGAGAGAGAGAAAGAGAAAGAGAAAGAGAGAGAGAGAGAGAGAGGGAGCCATTTGTACGTTATCAATTCGGATAAAATTAAGACTCCTGTACATTTGGGCGTGATTAAATTCCGACAAATTGTCCAACCTCCTGCGCTTGTGCTCGACATACAGTTCATTAAACAACGCAGTCTCGGAGCCAGCCAGTCAGCCAGTCAGCCAGCTCCATCCACCACAAATAATAAGCGTCACGCATGACAGAGGGACCACGCGTTTGGTGGCCCCGTAATCACACACATGACACGCCCGCGCATATCTACACCCCACAGGCCTAACACAGCCAGATGAATCCGTGGGCCTGTGAATTGCACTGTCTACAAGTGTTAATTCTTATTATAAGTGTCTTATAATCCTGTAATAGTATCTCATTACATAGAAAAACACATTTCAGTCCCCCAGTCCGACCTCGGTGTTGAGTAACGACACAGACAGACTGCCTCTCCCTGTTAGCCTATACAGTAGCATGAGGATCAAGGCGCTCGGACAGAACACAATGAATATTCCCAATTACATGCACTAGTACCCACTATCTGTTCAACTTGTCATTTGCAGACAAGTCTTCAGATGTCAAGGCAGTCTGTCCCTTGGATATAACCCCTTGGATTTAACAAACAGACTACAGATGTAGGATCTTAATTTGAGAGTTTGCTACAGAATAAAAATGATCCTGCAGCAACAGGAAATGTGAATTATCATGTGGATTATAATTAATGGACATTTTTGTAGGGGTTGGGGGGGGGGGATCCAATCTGAAATGGTTAAGTGGAAACGTCAGAAGCCTTTTTAAACCTCAAATACACTACAAGTGTACATTTCCTCCATTGCAGACAAGTTCTCATACAACAGAGTGATCAAATTAAGATCTTGTAGGAAATATTACAAATCCAATCAATACTATGTTGGGTGCTGTTCTATGTCATAAATGAGATTCCACCTAAACCTAACTTGTCCATAGTAAGAGAAAATAAAAAGAACATGCTTCATGTCTTTAGAGTGGTGTATTTATTGCCCGACGACATACTGAATTGAATTTTGACTGCTCTACTTATCGCTACATACATTCAGTCTGGGACTGGCATCGTAGAAGTAGTTTCTGCTGACGTCAAAGTTAGGGGGGTTGTACAAAACAAGTCATCCGCGAATGGATGGTCTCTAACCAGAGTATTAAACCAAATGGCTATATCCAAAATGCTGCTTTACCCATCGGTTTCTGGCACCAATCAAAATGGTTTGAATGTGTTCACATAGGAGAAGTTGTTGGGGAGGAAATCAAATCCAGACTCATCTTGGAGAAGAAACGTAAGTAGGCGTGGCGTTTGGCCAGAGCGAAGTTGATTTGTAGCCAGGCAAGTGCATTTCGGCTACCTTTAACAATGTGCCCAAAAAGAAAAGAAAAGAAAACTGAGACTGAAATTGTGCCCAGTGAAATTACGTTGAACAAACAAGGAATAGACGTTGAATTGACGTCTGGGCCCAGTGGGTCTGGAGAAGACCAGAATAAGATAACTAATAGTCTTCATAGTATGCTCCTCTCTCTTGATGTGCTTGTGCTTGTCTCCACCCCCCCAGGTGTCCCCCATTTTCCGCACTTATGCCCTGGGTATTTTTACCTGTGTTTTCTGTCTGTCTGTGCCAGTTCGTCTTGTTTGTTCAAGCCAACCAAGTGTTTTGTTTCTCGCCCTCCTGGTTTTGACCCCTGCCTGTCCGGACCCGCCTGCCTGACCACTCTGCCTGACCCTGAGCCTGCCTGCCATCCTGTACCTTTGCCCCTACTCTGGATTACCAACCTCTGCCTGACCAGAACCTGGGCCTGCCTGCCGCCCTGTACCTTGGCCCCTACTCTGGATTACCAACCTCTGCCTGACCTGACCCTGGGCCTGCCTGCCGCCCTGTACCTTGGCCCCTACTCTGGATTACCAACCTCTGCCTGACCTGACCCTGGGCCTGCCTGCCGCCCTGTACCTTGGCCCCTACTCTGGATTTACCAACCTCTGCCTGACCCTGGGCCTGCCTGCCGCCCTGTACCTTGGCCCCTACTCTGGATTTACCAACCTCTGCCTGACCTGACCCTGGGCCTGCCTGCCGCCCTGTACCTTGGCCCCACTGCTCTGGATTATCGACCCCTGCCTGCCTTGACCTGTCGCTTGTCTGCCCCTGTTGGTACAATAAACATTGTTACTTCTACACAGTTTGCACTTGAGTCTTATCTGAAACCTGAAATAAATGCATACTTGATGGAACGTAAATTAAGTTGTCTAGCATTGCTGTTAACAGCAAATGTATAGGTCTAATCAGTATAACACAGATGGACAAGCTGTTCTCCAACATAAAACCATACGAGGGACAGGAGATGAACATTGAATCCCATCCAAAAGAATATCCAGCTGCTGCTTGGAATGTAATTCAAATACATGATCAATAAAAATGCGATATTGACACAGCCTACTTGTATTTGACATTTCCATGTGTTCCCAAAGAGACAGTTTTGCACCACTTTATGACGGCCAGAGCATTTCTCGTGATCAAAAAATTAAACAGGCAGTATCTCCCTCACTCCACCTAGCTTCCCACCCCCATTAACACCACCAACCCGTTGTCCCCTGTACCACAAACAACGAGGCACTGCACAGGACAAAAAACAACAACGTTTGTTTGTTTTTAAAACAGTGAAAAAATAAACCCTAGTCTTCTGAGGGGCTTGGCAGAAAAACGAAAACCTGCTTAGTTAAAGAGGGGGGGGTAACTTACTCAAAACAATGGCACTGGCAAAAGACAGAAAGGGGCCGAGGGTTTTTCAAAGAAAAAGGCAGGAGGATTAGTGCAGCTGCCAATACAGAGAGTAGGCTGGGTGTGCATTCGCCAGCCACCACACATTTGAATCAATACGTGTCAAATGCCGCTTGAAACACAATTAGTGTGCCGCCAAAGAAAAATAAGGAAAAATACACTCAGGGAAGATTAAAGGATGTGCACAATGTTCCTCTCAAAATCGTTCAAATTCAACACCTATACAGGCTTTTCAGACACATGACAGCTTGTTATGCGCCTGCTCAAGTTGAAGAAAGCAGAGGAGAGCAGAGCAGGGAGGAAAGCAAAGCATGCATCTGTATGAATATCCAAACACCTTCTCAATGTGTCTGTCAACTCCACTGAGCCCTTTGTGCTGCTGTGTGGGTTTCCTAAAGATATCAAGCGACAATAACTAGGATACATAACACACCATAACAGACATGGCATCTCATCTCACTACTAACCTACTTCGACCTGCTAGATACTAGATTCCACTCCCCCACCCCCCTTCATCCACCGCATAAACTTAGTGGCTCAAAAGAGATCAACCAACTGAGTGTAATGAAATTGAGAGGGGGGAGGAGGGGAAGTGAGACTGGAGGGGATGGAGTATGGGGGTTAGCGGGATCATCCATCTGTGCAAGCAATAATGTCTGTATCTGCAGGCTGGTTGAATCACACTTTCAAATGGATGGCACAGACTTCTGTAATAGCACTGATGGTCGGTCTCCTCGCTGTTAAAGCAAATAAACAAATAAATCCCGCATATACAATATACAGGAAGCTATATGAGATATCCTGTACACGGTGTTGACGGTGATGTACAGTATGCATGGTAATCTATAACAGTAGCCTCTGTTAGCCTAGCGGTTAAGTGTGTTGGGCAAGTAACCGAAAGGTCGCTGGTTTGTATCCCTGAGTTGACTAGGTGAAAAATCTGTTGATGTGCCCTTGAGCAAGGCACTTAACCCTAATTGCTGCTGTAAGTCACTCTGGATAAGAGCGTCTGCTAAATGACTCAAATGTAAATATACAAGAGGAAGGAAAACACACTGCAGGTCAGTGGAAATGAAACAAGACGTTATCTCATGTACAGACCGGATGAGGTGGTTATAGATCTTTGTTGGTGCCATCTCTTCCTCCCATAAAACCTCTGAAGGGCAGATGTAGCATTCATTTGTGAGAGACGAAGGCATCGCATCTTTCCATTAAGGCCTGTTTCTCACTTTCAAATGCATGACTTCCTTTTTTTACGTGGCAGCAGAAGCATCTCCAACCTACAAATTGGCGCACTGTAATGTTGCAGAGTGAGTCATGGCTTAACCTAAACACAGAACCAGACACTGGTAATTTAGGACGCACAGAGACCTTTTCTAAAAGGCTCTTATCAAACAGACTGTGAAGTAGATCCTATTTTATCCCCTTTCAAAGATATTTGTTGGAAAATAAAAATGTGTCATACAAATAAGAATGTCACACATATTTGTCAATGCCACAGATATGTTAATGTATACGATTGCCCTGATTGTATAGGAGAGCACGTTATAGCTTTACCAACGAGGATAGATATGATAAAACCATGCTTTTACATACGGCTATGATGGTGTGAGTATAGATGCATTGGTACATTGGGGTATAAATGTATGGCTAAAGCTGTATGTGACTAGCCTGCAGGTTTTGGTTTCAGTATGTAAAGTGGTTTAAATCTCCCTACAACAGGCATGTTGTAGGGGGATTTGTATATCAGTATGTATGGCTGCAATAGACCAATATGGTAACACTGGTATGGGGAATATGTATACCTCCATATATTTGGGTATGACTGTATGGTTGGTTGGCTGTATGGTTCAGTCATAGACCTAATAGTGACACCGGCAGTACGTACAGAACCAGTCCGAGGTATCATGTAGTATCCAAAAAAGTGAGATTTGAGATTCTTCAAAGTAGCCACCCATTGCCTCGATGACATCTTTGCACACTCTTGGCATTCTCTCAACCAGCTTCACCTGGAATGCATTTCAATTAACAGGTGTGCCTTGTTAAGAGTAAATATATTTTGATTTAAATGTTCAAATATATTTTGATTTGTTAAACACTTTTTTGATGACTACATGATTCCATATGTGTTATTTCATAGATTTGATGTCTTCACTATTATTGTTCAATGTAGAAAATAGTAAAACAGAAAGAAAAACCCTTGAGGTGGTGTGTCCAAACGTTTGACTGGTACTGTATATCAATCCATATGTATTGGTATGTCTGTAAAGCTGTATGTCTGTCTGGCTCTGTTCCATATGGATAGCCCTCTTAGCCTGGTTTAATCAGCTGAACTGAGCGGGTTCAGCCCAGGATATGTAGGCCTACAGCTGTGCTTTATTAGACACAATGAAGACCAGATTAGGGGATCTGGGAAGGGGAGAACTGGGGAGAACGGGGGAGGGGGAAATGACTCCAAACACATCTGTCCTTGGTTTGTCTCGGGCTCCAACACCAAACCGCAAGCATGACCATGTACAAATCTGTCTCCACTTGTAGAGACACGACAAGCAGGCAAGTCTGTGAGAACGTTCTCAGACCTTGGGTTGGTTTTTTACACTGACTGTGGCTCCTAGGAACAGTCTGTTGCATGGAAGTTGATAGCAAGTTAACAATGACTTCCGCACGCCGCGTGGAGCCGTGTGGAGCTACAAACAAGTCATCATGTTCTAACTAATCAAGACGATGATGTATGTATATGCACTGCTATACACAAGCTCTAAATATGCACGATAAGCCCCAGAGAGGATATCACCGATGCCTCTGTCTCTCTGATTATGACCTTAATGGAAAACAGTTTGTTTCTAAAGACGAAAAACTGCTGTCTCAATGTTGTGTTTTCTGTACTGACCGTGTCTTTTGTTGTGGGTAAAGTCGCAATGGCATTAGTGTTCGATCTGACATTTGTTAATAACAAAATCTGAAAATATTCTGTATACATTCAGTGACATGATAAGACTATTCCTGGAAAATGTGGGTTCGGTGCAACATAAGACAACAACATTTTGAGTGAGAGGAAAAGTGTGCAGAGTTCTTAAGCAATTTCAATGTACCTTTATGACAAAAATAAGAGTATTCAACATTAAGTTACTTTTTTGATCTCTGCTAGCTGTGCCGTTGAGGATCTAGAGCAAGCACACTTGTAGTTGTTAAGTTCGGAACACAAGCCTGCACCCTCGCCATCACACAATTACAGTTTTTCTTTACGCAATCCAAAAATGATTCATTGTAAAACACAATCTGGGTCAGCCGGGCATGATTTGAAAGCGGGTTCTATTGCCAACATGACTAGCTAGGTTATAAAATATGATATTATAGTGTTTTTTACAAGGCAATTCAGGGAAACAGATCGTAATTTTGATGGGCATAGAAAGGCATCATGAGTGCATTCAGGTGCGTGTGCCATGGTACATTTGATTTACAACAGACAAACAGGCTCATTCTGTTCAGAACAACCCAGTGTATGATCCCATGTCATCCTGTAATTGTACATCAAACATAGTGATCAAAATACATCGAGTCATGTTAATTGACAGCATTTTACTCACTCAGACAACAAAAAATGTTAAAAAGTTGTCCAAATACCAGGTGGGATGGGGGCAACTTCTTGTCGCAGGCAGTGCTCAAGTTCAGAATGTCTGTCGGTTAAAAAACCCACACAGGGTCGGTCCACGGCATCGCAGTGCTAGAGGCATCACTACAGACCCGGGTTCTAATCCCAGGCTGTGCCGCAGCTGGCCGCGAACGGGAGACCCATGAGGCGGTGCACAATTGGCCCAGCGTCGTCAGGTTAGGGGAGGGTTTGGCCGGCGAGCTGAAATGTCCTTGTCCCATCGCACTCTAGCAACTCCTTGTGGCTGACTTTGGTCGCCAGTTGTACAATGTTTCCCCCGAGACTTTGGTGCGGCTGGCTTCCGGGTTAAGCGAGCAGTGTGTAAAGAAGCAATGTGGCTTGGCAGGGTCATGTTTTGGAGGACGCATGGCTCTCGACCTTCGCCTGTATGGGAGTTGCAGCAATGGGACAAGACTGTAACTACCAATAGGGAGTAAAACATTTTTTTAAATAAAACACAGACAGCCAAAGCTCTGACGCCATGTATATAGTATGTTACGGTACTGCCACTACGTTCCAATTTAGATGCTTATTAGAGTAAATTGAACACGATAATTATTTGCTAATTAGACAATGCTTTTAGAGCAGGCATGGCGATGCATTTTACCCAGACGTTAACTGGGTTATAGAGCTACAGGAGTGTAGGTAAGCACGATGCCTCCACCTGAGTCACTCTGAAGACTTAAGACCCTGAGAGAGTGAGTGAGACGGAGAGCGAGAGAGAGCGGAGAGTGAGCGAGAGCGGGACCAGGGGGGAGAGACCAGAGACAGAAGGACATAGAGACAGAAGACAAGGCAAGAGAGTGGAAAGAGAAAGAGATGTGCTATGTTTGGTCTGGCTAGCTTCGTCATCCTTCCATCCCGCCTCACCAGTCCCTACCTCTATGGCAAACAGACAGACTGTGGTTCACAGCGTGTCATGGGCACTGTGGAAAAGAGCTTGATCAGGAAGACATTCCACTGCCATTAGAGCTCCTCTGTCTGTGTTTACAGAGTAGCCCTTTCTTCTCCCTTTGAACAGCTCACACACGGTGAGTGAGATTAAACAACAAACCACATGGTCTGTCGTAGACTAATCCACTGGCCAGTTCCCTATGTGGTAGTGCTTTGTCCTGATTATTTGCCACAGGAGGTGGACGCAGGCCCAGATAGAAAGACGCAAAGACTTCGCGACATGACGCAGACTATATTATATGACTCATCTCATTTGCCACAATGTTGATTGTGATATTTGTTTATATCATTTAAGGAAGTGTGATACTAGATAAGCTTTTAGTGTTGTTGTTTTGTGGGAAGACACTTGAATGAAATACGCTTGCACTTGCAAGTATCCCCTTGCCTCGGATGTGATACTTTAAATCCTGATTGATACTGAGTACGCTGTTCTCATTCTTGGGGTAAGACTAAAGGCGGGGAAATCTAAACTTGGCAACGGCTGGCCCTCTAGCTACAACATAGACTGACTGGGTACAAGGCTGTTGCCGCTTTGCCTCCGGGTTGGAAAAAGTTGGAGGATTAAACTGTGCCAGGTGGCGTCCCATTTTCTTCAACAGTCCCCTGTCAGGCCTCCAGGTACAAGAGTAGCAATTCTGGAGACTGGGATTGAACCTATTCTTCTGAACATGTGAATAGCAGCCGACCAGGAGCCTAGACTGTGGCTAGTCCTGTTAGCCAGATTACTGATCAGGGCCTCTTCAGAGGCAGGCTCAGGGCTCCAGGGCAGGTCTGCCTGTCTTACAGTAGTCCACGGGCCTCTGACTCTGTTTAGAGTGAGCTTGTGCATTCAACTAGTCAAAGTTCATCATCGTCTTTATTGGATGATAAAACTCTTGCTGTGCATTCTAAAAGTAATCCTATTATGTTTTGGTGTGCGTGTTTCTGTTTTCATTTCTATTCCTCAACATAACGCCATGATGTTACGAAAGGGAAATGATTCCCTCGGTCTTCTCTATTTTCTAGGAAAAGCTCGCTCAGACAGATATTGAAGAATGCGTAGCCCTCCATGGTTGTTAATAGGGTAGGAAAACTAACTTTAATATCACAGTGTGTTAGAATTTTCAGTGGTGTGCCTGGAAGGCCTGAGAGGCAGTAATTCACTATCCATAATACACAGCAAGCCACGGCCACACCACACTGTATTTCTCACATTATACAGTTCAACACTATAGGGGTGTATAGCTGCAATAAACAACCCATAAAGCAGACACTTTTACAGTCTTACCAATTCTATGATGTCAGCATTGTGCCTCCTGAAAACCCTCTAAACGTCTTAACACGGTCTGCTTCGCCATCTCTAATCGTTCCGCGGGAAAATATGACGTTGATCATTTGTGAAGGTTGGCGCTGGCTGCTCACGTGACGGCTCGGCCTGGCATCGGCAGGCAATGGCATCGAGTCATCATCACTACCAACACTGTGGCTTCAGCATTAGAACAGAGCATTTGCATGGCACATGGTGATGGCAGGTCAAACAAGAACACAATCCAAGCCTGGTCTGTTGATGTTACGCTGCTCACCCTCTAAACCCTTCGAAACAGATGGTTAGAATAATGTTGTTTCCAAAGCCATGCAGATTTTTTGGGAGATGAGAAAAGGGCCTCAACATATGAGCAAAAAAAAAAACACTGAACCAGTGTCCCGTTAAATTAATTGAATAACATATCAGATCATGGGCTCTGAAAATCTTGAATTATTGACCTAGTTATTGACTTATGTGGCCTCTGTTGAAAAAACAGATGGAGACAGAGGTTGAATCTAACATGTACAGCGATTGCAGCAGCAAGCAGCTGATTAATCCATCAGCTGTTTTATTTGATATTTATTTCCCCATCAGTTGCCTTCCAGCAGATGTCAGAGTGATTTTTGGAAACGAGGACCGTGACAACTGCAACAGCACTGTGATTTTCAAAATCACACTACAGTACGAATCCATGCTGAGCGATTGATACAATAGGAACGCTATGATTTTTCACCTGACTTCAAAGGATTGTTGTGTGCGAAAGTAAGTGGTCAAGCTATAACACTTGCACCGATTCGAAACATTTGACAATTGCTGTCTTCTGTCAGAAATATTATGAAATTGTACTGCCAAACAATTGTGTGCAATGTGATAAGTTTCCTGCAACTAAAAACGCGAATACAGACACCACTCGTCAACAACAACAAAAAACACTTAACTTTTTTGAAGTCACATTGATTTTGAAAGGCATTTCTCTCTGTATACATCCATTTAAAATTCCCTTATTGGCCTGTTCAGAGCCAACCACATGAGAGCAAAAGGGAAGAGAGAAAAACACAAAAGAAAACAGTGAGTACAGAAATTCAAATAAGTCCACATGTGCTTCTCTCCATGAGTGACGTGTCAAAAAGTACCAGCTGGACTTACAGTGGAGGCTGGTGGAAGGAGCTATAGGAGGACGGGCTCATTGTAATAGCTGGAATGGAATCAATGGAACGGACTCAATATTGTTGTTTCCACATGTTTAATACCGCTCCATTTATTCCATGAAAGTCCGTGTGACCATTGCACTCAGAACAGATATGTTGACCAAATGACGAGGCCGAAAACATCTACCTACCCCTAAATTTAAAAAAAGACTAAAAATACATCTTGAATCTTCTTTTTTGTGGACCAGCTATGCAATTTTTTAAATATATTCCATTCCAGCCATTGCAATTAGCCCGTCCTCCTATAGCTCCTCACACCAGACTCCTCTGCAGGACTAGAACCCCAATATTTAATACGTACCAAGGGAGTGGGAAAACATGTTTTTTAGGCTCTGGTTAGAGACAGCGAGGGAACATCTAATAAATGAATGTAAACGTGGTTTCACGGGGGCGGGCGGCAGTTCAGTCGTATTAGGTTTCTCAGAAGAGACTACTAAAACCGCTACAACCAGTGATGGTCACTGCGAGCAAGAAAGAGAGACTCTGGGAAAGGCCGTTGTCCGTGAACCTCGAAAGCAAGTTGGCCCAAATTCTGTTACATATCCCCCTCCCTTTATGTATTGGGGACAATGAAAGAGTTTAGGAGGGGAGCCTGGAGGTCTGGTGAGGGATCTCTAGTTACCCTCTCTACTCTACCAAAACCAGGCAGCACGGTGGGGTTGGTGGGCGAGTTCAGTTACATGACAACCAGTTTAGCCGGGTGGTGTCTTTCTCCAGGAAACAACATGTTGTTTAGGTTCCTCGGGGCACGGAAATGTTAATGCATAACACACACAAACACAAGCACACACAGATGGAGCCGATCTCAAACACAAACACACACTCACACATACATGCGTAACCAAAAAGACGTGTGTGTGTGTGTGTAGAAAAATGTTTGAATCATCCCTCTCCTTTGTGCTCTCATTTACATAATGTGGGAGTGAGAGGGCAAATGTCATCCCCATCACCAACCAATCCCTTTGAAACGACTCACAATGGGCAGTAGCTGAATGCCTTCAGCATAGCTGGCAGAGGAGAGTAGCTCCTACTGGGCTGTGTTCCCTCCCACCCTCGCTCCCTCCCTCCCCACCCACCACTGCGAAATCACTGTGTTCCCCTTTCGAAAAGTATCTGTGAGCCAGCACTGTAACCTGAAGCAGTCTTTTGGATATCGGTTCTCAAGTAAAAGAGAGCAGTGTTTCCGCTAGGATCATTTTCAGCAGCGGTGGCAAAGTTAGCATGTGGGGGGGTAGAGAAGTGGGTGTGGCCAAGGGCGCTGTTTTTGACAGAAATTATAGAGGCCCTCCTCTTGGGCCAGAGACTACATTGAGCTGTTTTAATGCAAATTTCCTACAATTCTATAGTTTTTGCCATGGAGCAGAGAGAACAGTCAATTTCCTGCAATTCTACAAATTTGTCATGGGGCTAAGAGAAAAAAAATCAGTTCTAATGTAAGTTTTATAAAATTCTACACATTTTGCAATGGGGATAAGATCATTTGCAGTTTTAAAGCTAATTTCCTGCAATTCTGCACATTTTCCCATTGCTTTTGCCGTGTTCTTATGTTATCTTAGTAACTCAATCATTATAACAAAATCAATGGGGGCCCCATGCCATGACATTTTGGAAACTTTACATTATCCTTGACTGTCTAGTTGTTATTGTGGTGATTGTTAGTTCTCAAAAAAAAAATATATATAGCCATTATCTTTTCTACATACTTTTTATCTAGTTTAGTCACTATGAAATAGCCAATATGAAATCATGTAATAACCCAAAATGTGTTAAACAAATCAAAATATATTTTATATTTGAGATTCTTTTAAGTAGCCACCCATTGCCTTGATGAAAATGTTGCACACTCTTAGCATTCTCTCAACCAGATTCAGCTGGAATGCTTTTTCAACAGTCTTGAAGGAGCTCCCACATATGCTGAGCACTTGTTAGCTTCTTCTCGTTCACTCTGCGGTCCAACTCAACCCAATTGGGTTGAGGTCGGGTGATTGTGGAGGCCAAGTCATCTGATGCAGCACTCCATCACTCTCCTTCTTGGTCAAATAACCCTTACACAGCCTGGAGGTGTGTTTTGGGTCATTGTCCTGTTGAAAAACAAATGATAGTTCCACTAAGCGCAAACCAGATGATGGGATGGTGTATCGTTGTAGAATACTGTTGTAGCCATGCTGGTTAAGAGCGCCTTGAATTCTAAATAAATTACTAACAGTGTCACCAGCAAAGCACCCCCTCACCATCACACCTCCTCCTCCATGCTTCACAGTGGGAACCACACATGCAGAGATGATCCGTTCACTCACTCTGCGTCTCACAAAGACATGGCGGTTGGAACCAAAAATCTCAAATTTGGACTCATCAGACCAAATGAAATATTTCCACCAGTCTAATGTCCATTCTTGGCCCAAGCAAGTCTTTTATTCGTATTGTTGTCCTTTACCAGTGGTTTCTTTGCAGCAATTCGACCATGAAGGCCTGACTCACTGAGTCTCCTCTGAACAGTTGAAGGTGAGATGTGTCTGTTACTCTGTGAAGCATTTATTTGGGCTGCGATTTCTGAGGCTGGTAACTCTAATGAACTCTAATGAACTCCTCTGCAGCAGAGGTAACTCTAGGTATTCCTTTCCTGTGGTGGTCCTCATGAGAGCCAGTTTCATCATAGCACTTGATGGTTTTTGCGACAGTACTTTAAGAAACGTTCAAATATTCTCGGATTGACTGACCTTCGAGTCTGAAAGTAATGATGGACTGTCATTTCTCTTTGCTTATTTTAGCTTTTCTTGCCATAATATGGATTTGGTCTTTTACCAAATGGGGCTATCTTCCGTATACCACCCCTACCTTCTAACAAGACAACTGATTGGCTCAAACTCATTAAGATGGAGAGAAATTTGACAAATTAACTTTTAACAAGGCACACCTGTTAACTGAAATGCATTCCAGGTGACTACCTCATGAAGCTGGTTGAGAGAATGCCAAAAGTGTGCAAAACTGTCATCAAGGCAAAGGGTGGCAACATTGAAGAATCTGAAATATATAATATATTTTGATTTGTTTAAGACTTTCTTGGTTATTACTACATGATGTGTTATTTTATAGTTGTCACACCCTGACCATGGAGAGCTTTTTATTCTCTATGTTGGTTAGGTCGGGGTGTGACTAGGGTGGGTCATCTAGGTGATTATGTTCTGTTGGCCAGGTATGGTTCCCAATCAGAGGCAGCTGTTTGTCATTGTCTCTGATTGGGGATCATATTTAGGCAGCCATTTCCCCTTTGTGCTTTGTGGGATCTTGACTCTGTATAGTTGCCTGCTAGCACTATTGTTAGCTTCACGGTTCGTTTTGAGATTTATTGTTTTTGTTTTGCTGTGAGTTTCACCTAGTAATAAAGGGATGTGGAAGCCAGATCACGCTGAGCTTTGTTCCACTCATTATAACAATCGTGACAATAGTTTTGATGTCTTCACTATTATTCTACAATGTAGAAAATAGTAAAAATAAAGAAAAGCCCTTGAATGAGTAGGTGTGTCCAAAAGTTTGACAGGTACTGTATATATATATTTGGGGGAAATGGCAGCAAGGATTAAGCAGTGGCATCCCACCGCTGCTAAATGAATAAAGGGGAAACGCTGGAGAGAGATGGAAAGAAAGGGAGGCATAGATGGAACGAAAGTGCTGAGACACACAAACTGCCTCTTAAAAAACAAAAGACAGGAAGAAGGGGGTAAAAAGAGCAAAAGCTTTGCACTGTTCATAGCCTTCCTGTAAAGTAACATCCCAGTGCAATGCAATGGGAAAACCATGGGTCTGTATTCATATGTCTCTTTAAAAGTGACTGATCTGTCAGATACAGAGCCCTCCATTGTGATCTATACTGCCTGGCCAAGGAGCAGTTCCACCGCAAAGAGCCAAAAACCCTCCAAAACAGACCCTCTAAAACAGCCACAGCCAAAGAAGAACCATAACATTCTACTAAAGTCCTGGAAACAATGGTGTTTAAAGAGAGAGAGAGAGTAAGGGGAGATTTTTGTGTGTGTGTGTGCCATAACCAAAGGCAACAGAGTGGAGAGGACACCTTATCCAAACACCATTTTAATTAGAAATGTATCTGGATGCTCGGTTTATGCAAAGTTCACTTAACACCAGTAGGAGGACAATACAACATTAAACCAAGCATTAAATCAGATTTGTTCTCCAAATCTTCAAATCAGTTGTTGTTTTTTCCAGTGGAGGACTTTGGTCTCAAAGAAGAGGACCATTGTGCTGAAATCCCTAATGATTAAGTATGCAGGCTTCTGCCGCTGAACAGAATGGAATATTAGCAACAGAGGATATCTTAAAGCGTCTGCAGCTGGGATGCTGGCGGATATTGTGTTGCATTCTGGGTGGGCGCCAAGGCGGGGTGTGTGTGTGTACAGTATGTGGATGTGCATGTCTGTGTGTGTGTGTGTGTGTGTGTGTGTGTGTGTGTGTGTGTGTGTGGGGGGGGGCAGCTGCAGCGATGCCGGGATACCAGGAGGAACCTGGACAACTAACATTTGCCTTTCTGCCTCACTGGAATCCACATTAGGAGCTCATCACCATTCCACAGACCCCCAGCCCACAGCCCAACACAACAGCTGTGTGTGGAGTTAAGGACTAGATAAACAAGAGATAGAGTGAGAGGTGCTTGTGGCTGCTGCCACGCCTTGGCTCTGTGACACCTCAACCCCTTCAGGCCATCAAGTGTAAATCAAATCTCTATTTTTAAAAAGGAAATATTTTCTTGGACTAGTTTAGTTGAATATAAAAAGCAAGGCCGTATTTGGTTTCATTGAATGGGGAATGAAAGAATGAGGGCAAAGCATACAAAGTGGTAATGTGAGAAACCCAAATGGCATCATAAATCAATCGCGATGATATGACCAACAGGGCCATATGATATTACACCAAATACTGGAATCCTTAATGTTTGTCCTTGCATATGTTCCATTCAATCATCCAGGGGGAGACGTGGAGAAACAGTTTGAAGCAGACCAGTGGGAGCTGTCCAGTTCAGTTTCAGATCAATGTTGCTGTACATATGGCATACACCGTAACTGGAGGGGGCCGGCGCCCACGTGTTAGATTTAAACAGGCTAGGACAGCTGGTGCCGAGAGCTATGACCAAATCACAGCGGAGTATCTTGGGGATATCGGACCGTTTTTACGACTGTGGGCAAACTGTTGGAGCTCCTCCTGGTCAGATCATTAAAGGGGTCTTTATGGGGCCCACCAGTCCAGCCCCCCCTTAATGAGGGACAGTGTCCAGCCCACGTCCCCCTCTTTACTGCCACAGCCTTCCCCCTCACTAACGGCCCACTGTTGAACCCAGCCACATCGACGACCAACGACATCTGGCCTCTCCATCTCCAGCCTCCTCCACCGTATATATACCAGGCCTAATGGCCAATTACAAACTCAAGGGCCAGGGAACAGGAACATGGTCCCGATTTATAGTTCCACTGTATCCATTGCCTCCCGTCCCAGAATCCCCTGCTCCGTCGATCACTCCCACATTAGGTTATAGGAGACAGGAGGCACATCAGACCTAATCAGGCTTATCCTTTCCAGAGGATGGCCATTAAACTGGCCTCCCTCCTACCATGCCATGCCAGACATCAACTCCCAGTCCAGTGAATTAAACAAATGAATGCTTCCTCACTATTACAATTAAACTAGCAACAGCAAAAAATTAGTCGGGGGGAAAAAACAATGAAACCTCATTATAGGAGCAAAGACCTTAGTCCATGCATCAGAGCCAACTGAATTCAAAAACATTTATGAAGTTAGCATGGCATGGAATGCATGTACGTCTTGTGTATTTTGCTTCAGCCTTTTAAATCCTGGTTCATATTCTGCCAGGAACTCCCCCTGCAGTCTAGAACTCTACTCGGTGGGGATGTGGGAAGAAAATGGGAGAGTAAAACAGGTGTCAGAAAGCAATGGAAAACTCAAAGCTTTTGCACATTTTGAGTCCCTCTGCATCTGAGTTTTTCTCTTCTTTTCCTTTGACGTAATCTTTTCTCCGGCTGGGGTTCGCCTCCTTTATTAGCTCCCCTCCCCCTTTCATTACAAACACAGTGTTACCTTTGTCAAATCCATTGGTGACGGCCTGGGGAAGTCAACATGGAGCCAATAGATTGTCTCCCTCCACTGAGTCACTTGCTCTACACCTCTAGGCTAGACAGACAAGAGGGAGGAGGGTGAGCAACAACCGGCTTCAAAACAGAAACCTCAAATCTGTATCTTATAAACTACATTTAGTCAAATATGTGACATATTCTGTGTACGGCCTAAACTTTTCAGGATTGCTTTGCAAATCAGTACGGCAAAGGTTATTCAAGATACAGAAGACATGGCTCTTTGCCACATAAACGTCTATAATACATTGCTTGCACCAGTAAAGATATTGCGCGCATCCCATATGTAACATGTGAATGTGGTTTCACACGTACACCGTTTTCCATATGTCAGAGGTGACATGTTTATATCCGAGAACACTGTTATTTCCTTCTTTCTCTCCTCCAAACCAAATAAACTGTGGTTGAGGATGCTAAAAGGCCTATAGCCTCCATGTCTAAAAGAAAAGCCAGACATGTCGAGATAGAATGAAACTCTTCTGGAGTAGTCCTGGTAAGCTCAGAGCCACTGAAAAGAGGATTTTGTATAGACACGTTAATCTGTGTACTGTATTGAAGTGCTTAACAGACTGAGCGCAGACCAAATTCCTGTGCAATGCAGGCAGGGACGAACAAAACAATAGCATCTGACACATTTTAATCCTTCGCTTAAAGTACCCCCAAAAAAACAGGGAAATATATTCAGCCTTGCAGACACTGTAAAACAATTATGCTCACGACGACCATGGGTGCTTAGATAGAGGGAGTAAAAGAAAATATGCTTTTTATGAATCCTATTGTTGTTTTAGGCTGAGTCGTTCAAACAGACTAACACCTCGATTGACACCGCGGATCAACCTTTCACCTTCTCTTCCCGACTGGACCCCAGGTGTGATATGTGACAAGGTGTGACTAGATGAAAGACACACCAGTGAAGTGCCAAATTCTCATTTCCACCCATACTGATAGATAGGCCACCGTTTATCTGGCCTTGCCCGGCAAGGAATGTTTAAGATCTCTTAACGTCTAGCCTCTCCGACGACTGGGGCTCTGCACAAAAACAAAAAAAACACACAAAAAAACAGATGTAGGACCTGTTGCAGGAGAACGTTCCTGCAATGCAGGGCATTTAAAACTTGTAGTGTATTTGAGGTTTAAATATACTTATGAAGTTTGTCATTTCCACTTGATTTTCTTTGGAGAACTATGTATTAATACCAACCCCTACATAAATGTTAATTCATTATTTTCCACATTCACATTTCCTGTTGCAGCAGAATTATTTTCCTGCTTTAGCAAACTGTCTTAAATGAAGATCCTACATCTGTACAACACTGTCCAACCAGTCAGGAAGAAACAATTATTTACTGGCTGGCAGTATTAAAAAACTAGCCGTTCACTTAACTGTGAGGTAGGCCCACAAGTTGTTGAGCTGCAGAAAAATAGATCAGAGCAGGCAGATAATACTAAACATGGAATCACAGGCAAGGCCATGAATCAGGGTCTGCGTGCCACTATTTGGCTGTCTCCGCTTCGACAACGGCCTTAACCATAGAAGTGACAGTGAATACTAACAGTGTGAGCCTTAGTGTCTCAGAAGCCGCTCCAAACTACCCCAGCACACACAGTGCACTGCAGCAGAATCATAAATGAGCGACTTTGACAGAAAAAACAGGCTTAAAGTGTGTGTGTGTGTGGGGGGGGAAATCAGGTTGAAGGATGAGAGTCAGTCAAGGCAATTAATTTAGAGGTTGTGGGGGATTTGGGATATGACAGGGGTGGTTATTTGCTTGCAGCGACCGTCGAGTCCCCTCCATTAACAAAGAGCCGTTCCTATTTCCTATGAACAGCGACAAAGAGTTCCATTAATCCCCAAGGGGAGGGCTCATCTTGGCCTTCTCTTCTCCTCCACACATAAAACCCTTCCTCGTATTACCGCTCAGTGTTTTCACCACAAGAACGTAGGAGGAGACCAAAGGAGCCGGCCACAGCCCATCTTTCAATTGTTAAGCCGCTCTTAAAACAGTTTTGTCGGTGCTAATTCTTAACACATGCTCTCATTTTGCAGAGCTTTGCTTTCAACCAGAACAAGAAGAAAGCAAAGAGACTGTAGAAAGGCAAAGAGACTGTCGAAGTCTCTCTCTCGATGGCCCTCTCTGATCAGGAAGAGTAGAGGAGTGCAGTAGAAGAGACTTTAGCGCTGTCCAAAGCTCAGTCCAGCTGTCGCGTTTCGCAAGCAGATGAAAAACTCTTGACGGGTAGAGCAGAGCGCATGCCTATCCCCACTTATCCCCCACGGAACGGCACTTACCAGTGGGGCACAGCTGCCCAAACAGACACACATGCTCAGACGCCTCAGTAGTCAGGCGGACAAGGCACAACAAGAGACTAAGGAGCCACAGCCACTCACACAGCACAGCAGGCTCAGGAAGTAGTCACAATCACAGAGGTGAAAGGGAGAGAGAGAGACAGAGAGTGAGAGAGAGAGAGAGACAGAGAGACAGAGAGAGAGAGAAAGGGGGAGGACTTACTCCCACATAAGTGTGTGTATTTCTGTCTGGCCCACCTCATTTCAAACAGGCACAAATCGATGGTGGTGCAATCACATTTTCTAGGCGTCCTGCGCTGTGCCGGCGATAGGCAGAATAATAAATAAAGGCCAGGGATAATCACAGGGCCCAGACAGGAGGGGATTGGGTGAGGAGAGGAGGGCTAGACACTGCCTCAGCTGTGTCCAAGTGGCATTGAATTCTGTTCCAGCTGTCAACAGCAGCCAGGCAGCACCTAATACTCCACACACCACACAGCCTTAACGGCTGTACTAGCCCAGCTCTGAAGGGACCGCGGATGGTTCTGGTGTGAGGAAGAGGGGGGAGCTGCCGCCGCAACAGAATAACGACAGACTCTTGTTTTTGTCTTGGCTATGAAAGCAGAAGGCAACATTGTTTGGCTGTGACGTTATGGTGATACCTGTGGTGTGGCAGGTGAGCTTGTGGCCAGCATGGCTGGTCACAGTGGTGAGGTGTTCTTGTAGAGTTATCACGCCACACAGGTTATTCTCCCAGGCAGCGCTACTTTAGTACCAGCCTGTGCTGCTGCTGTCATTGGTCGGTATGATTCAAGTTCATGAATCATAGGTAGTGTGCACACACAGCTGCAGGCATGACAAAGTGCCTGCTCGCATGCCTGTATGCATTCAAATCCATGGTACATTGTTTTATAATATATCAAACACATTCTGCTGTTTGGTGTCTTCACCCTTCATTTGAAATCACACAATCAATCCACAGTTTAAAATCCCAACTCTACTCTACATACTTTTAGTATGTGCATGAATATAAAAAAGTAATAAACGTCAATATCGGTACTATTCAACACACACGTAAGGCAAATCGCTTATCCAGTAACTCCCTAATATGGTGTCTCATACACAACAGTTGTCAATGCCAACGTCATTTCAATCAAATCTCTATTCACAAAAGAATCCTTCAGCGACCATATAAAAGAGCCCTAACAATGGCCATTAGTGGTTGGGGGAGATCAACAGCAGAATAGAACAGCGCTGGTAAATGCACTGCTGATTCACCCAACACAATGGCCTTGTTTGTGTGACTGTGACCTTAGCACTCCTAGACAACGCATTCTCTGTGGGACGCAGTAGAGCGAAAACAAGCCCTTCACATTCAAATGGCCTCCCAATCAACAGTTGTCTTGTTTTTTCTGCTCATCCAACAAGGTCCACTTTATTGGGGACTACACAGGGGTGCACCCTTTCCCCTAACTATTCCTCATTTGCGGCTCTAAAAACAAACAATTAAATGAATCATATCAGTCGTTTGGTTTATGCTCCTGGCACCTCATCCACAACATACATGAACTTGAAGAGCCAGAAGCGGGGACTTTATCTTTGTTTATCTTATCCCATCAACTGACACCCACTTCCCCACACCTCCTGCCAGGAGAGGACTGCATGATATAGAGGCCCTGAATGCCCAAAATAAACTGAGCCCCCCTGCATACCCCCACTGGAAACTAACATATTCTCTAGATTGGCTGTGTTTTGCCTATAAATACCACGTATGAAACTAATCCAAATCCCCACTCTACAAACACGTGTAGATGTGAGCACACACACAAACAAACACTGAAACCATCCTTATGCATCCATCCTTCTACCACATACTTTGGCTATCTTTCTATAAACTTGACGAATTCAACAGGCTAATCTAAACACCAGACTATAGTTAGGGTCCTGGGTTCATTTGTACATTTACGAATCACTAAACAAAAGACAGCGTTATTAAAAATGTGCTTTCAGATGGACCCCACTAGGGACACTTGGCAATAACAAACACACAAACATGATGTTGGCTACACCCATTTTATTAAAAAAATATTTTTGCATTTTATTTCTAATGGGGAGAGACAGCGGTCCTGTGTTAATATGTATATGTAATAATGTACATCCAGGATTCACTAAACAAAGCTTGGTGGGTCCTCACAGATAACCCACTCAGCAAAAACGGGTTGAATCGTCATTTCAACAAAATAATTCAATGTGATGACGTTGTATCAACGTGGATAACTGATTGGATTTGCAAAACGCCATCAACGTAAGGGAAATCCAATAACACGGTGACATTTTTTGTTGATTTCACATTGAATTCACGTTAGTTGACAGCTCAACCAAATATCAAAACTAGACATTGAAATGATTCCAAAGTTTAGTTGGACCCAATGAGAGATGGGTGGCGTGTGACTACAAACACAGAAGTGGTTCGATACAGACAGCTAGAAGAAAGAAAAAAAGAATCATAGAGAAGAGAATAGAATAAGAACCCAATAACAGGGCTGCATGCCTCCCTCACCTCCCACTAAGACATTCATACTTAATAACATGTGGTCAGTCTCCTCAACCCACGTCTCTCTTGCCGGCATCTCCCTGACCCTTCCGTCCTTCCAGCCGACATTCCTTACATAGTTCATTAAAATCTGCCTCTCTTGCCCTCCACTCAGTTGTATTGTTTTCCAGCTATAAACATACCAAATCAATCACACACAGTACAAAGACCCAGCAGGGAGAAAGAGAAAAGATTGTGATTGAAAATAAAACATTGCAGCAACTCTAGCATTAAATCCCTTATGAATAAAATCCTTGAAACACCAGCCTTTCAAATCCCCCCGCAAATCCTTCATCACATACCGTAATAATGACCTCCGTTCAAGATTAAGATCTGGTAAGTAAGTCAGGACCGCAAGTGTTAATCCTACAATCAGCCCCTGCATTTAACCCTTGTCTTGCACTATGCATTATGATTGAGTCGAGACATTATGATTCTGTGTGACTTTCACACCAGGCCTAAACACTACTGGCACCATCACTTTCTATTCTAGCAGAAGGGCATTGTTCAAATAGTGTACAACAAAGACGTTTAAATGTCCACTGAGAGGGAAAATTGGAGGATAAATTTGCCCCCTAGGTCTTTGATTCCAATCTCTGGTCCTTAATAAGGCAAATATATTCACCTCCCAGGCCCAAGTCCCTCTATCACTAGTGACAGGCATGAAAGGTCAATAACCTTGGCTCATAGCTCTCATATGGTTAACAACGTCATAGACTCATGGCTGATGCTATTATTTTAAACTCTTAAAGTCAGCCGACGGAAGCTTATCTTTGGCAAAAGGTCACAGTGCTTAGAACACTTTTTGGGGAGAGTGAAAGAGTGACACAGGGTCTATAGAAGATTGAGTGTGTTGCTTTCTAGTGGGATACAGTGGGAGGCTGGAGGTGGAATGTTTACCTGGAAAGCAATGCACCTGGAATGTAATGCTAGTAAGTTAGTGAGTGAGTTAACACAGACAATGTCTGGCGCCCTGTAAAACACATTTCCTAGGCCTATCTAACTTGATATATCTACTTATAGCTTGAATAACAAATAATACATGTGTTCGTTGAAATAACATGTTGGTTCATGTTGATTGATCAGTTTGCGAGAAGCAAACACAGCACATGTTGCTAAGGTGGCTGGTTGAGTGGTCAGCACAAAAACTGCTCAGGCGTTGTGTGCATAGTTGAAAAAGAATCAAATCTCAAATCTATTTATTGAGCCTTTCTCAAATACACCTCAATGGTTCATTTAATGTACAGGGCTCAAATCATATACTGCACTGCAGCCCAGGACCAACACACAGTATACAGGCTACATGGTGCAAGGAGCAACCATCCCAGGCCTATGAGCTCCCAGTAGTGTACATCCACCCCCTTCCAGCCCATATCTTGCTGAGCCCACACTATTACAGCAAATAATGTGGTGGCACACTGCATGCTTTTTAACGCCTCGGTAAATATCGACACAGGGTGAAATAACACAGGCTAACGGGGGAGGGGAGAAGGGCGTGTTCCTCTCTAGGTTTCTTCCTAGCCATCGTGCTTCGACATCCTGGCTGAAAGTGGAGGAGAGATTGACTTCATCACTACTTTTACTTATGAGAGGTATTGACATGTCGAATGCACCGAGCTGTCTGTCTAAACTACTGGCACACAGCTCGGACACCCATGCATACCCCACAAGAGGTCTCTTCACAGTCCCCAAGTCCAGAACAGACTATTGGAGGCTCACAGTACTACATAGAGCCATGACTACATGGTACTCTATTCCACATCAAGTAACTGACGCAAGTATCAAATTAGATTTAAAAAAACAGATTAAAAAACACCTTATGGAACAGCAGGGACTGTGAAGCAACACAAACATTGGCACAGACACATGCATATACACACACACACAGGATAATATGCATACACATGGATGTAGTACTGTAGATAGGTGGTAGTGGTGTAGTAGGGGCCTGAGGGCACACAGTGTGTTGTGAAATCGGTGAGTGTAATGCATGTTTTTTTAAATTGTATCAACTGCCTTAATTTTGCTGGACCCCATGACCATAATAAATACAAATACATCTGCATTGCTTGCTGTTTGGGGTTTTAGGCTGAGTTTCTGTGTAGCACTTTGTGACATCTGCTGATGTAAAAAGGGTTTTATAAATACATTTGATTGATTGATTGACTGAATGGTGTAGCTCTGTGATGCAGCATCCCCTACACGCCCGCCTCAGACGGTAACTAGAATTTACCGCAGGTCAATCATAACTTCCGCAGCTCGACGGCGGGCGGCGTCAACGCGGCCCGGTAACGGTATATCACTTTGAGCGGGACAGTAATACAGGCAGACACATCCGCTCATCTGATGAGGTAAACAGTTTTGGTGGGAGACGGCAGGCGAAGGGAAACAAAGAGGAACTGTCGCCTCAGTGTTCCCAATCACCAGATGCCCAAGATTAAACTGATATAAATCAACGTAATTCGTTGCCACATATCAATACCCGTCCCTTCGGAGGTGACCTGGCTTGATATGATAAGTGAGTAGTGGATATCGTTACTCATTTCCTGCCTCATCCTCTGCTTCTCTCTTTCTCCTTCCCTCCAGCGCACTTCAGACAGACACAGAGGCCTCTTCAGCTGAAACAGAGAGACCTCTGGGAAATATAAAAAAACACCAACCTCCACAAAACAACACCGGGCCAGGCCATTCGTCAAAAACATTACCAGCACAACTTTAACAGTGCTTTATGTGCCCAGCTAAAGACTAACACCCATGAGGTTGTCAAGGTCGCCATAAGGAACGAAACCTGGGGTTGGTTTTGACGCTGTATAATGCTAAACAGAACGCTTCAGTAGAATCAGTGCATTACTCAATTAAAGCACATCAATCATCCTATGGAGGATATGGGGGCTCATCCATCACACCTCTGCTTAGTGCTTAGAAGGGGATGGGGAGGGAGTGATAGAGTAGTAGAAGGAGGGATGATAGATGGAGGGGAAAGGGATGAGTGGGAGAAGAGAAGAGAATGCGTCAGGGAGCGATGTCACAGGACAGGACCTGGCAAATTATCAAAGAGTAGCGTCCAAAGAAGCGCCGGTACGTTGAAACAGAAGCCCTGTCCGGAACACAATAGTTGGTGACGCATGCGACAGGCGGTGGGGGAGGGAGAAGAGGAGGGAGGGAGGCTGCCTGTCGTCTCGATCTCTTCCCAGGCAGGATATTGGCCTTTGTGGAACATGGTTATAGTATCTGGGTCAATTTATGTCTCCCTGCCTCAAATGTCCCCTTTTGTTGTCAGTGAAATAATGGTGTGTCAATTCCTGTTGCCTCTCTAGCTGAGCATGGGGCTTAAAACCTTGGGCTGAGCTTAACATTTGACAAGAACAAAAGAAAAATGCTTTAAATACACACACTGTTTCAATAGAAAAAGAGCTGCTCGCAGTTCAGTCAAGTTGTCTCATAAATGTATATATCATTCATAATATCATTTAACTCTATGACCCTAAAGACGAGATGGTTCTGGGCATTTCTCACTGCTATTTTTTATTGCCTTTCGAACGCTTCTTGTTCGAAGGATAAGTGATTGTAAGCATTTCACTGTCAGTCTACACCTGTTGTTAACAAAGCATGTGACAAATACATTTGATTTGATATAGGTAGTGTCAGAGGTTCAGATACTTGTGCTGTCAAGGCCACACCCTAGTGCCAACAAAACGGTAGTTACGGATTTACATGTATCTAAAGCAAACAAAAGTTCACTGGGGGGGGGAGGCAGTTTGCTCCTGTGGTACGAGGGATATTTGTTATTTTCCTCCTTTATGCTTAAGTGATGCCTGAATGGTGGGATGTGGTGGAAAAGGTGATGGCTAGCCTCCACCCACTCAGCTATTTAGCCGCATAATGAGAGAAACAAGCACACAACACCGAGAGAGGGAATGGACGAATGGGAGGAGGGTACAATAAAAAGGTTTCTTTGAATACTGCTCGATCGACTGCTGGGCCAACACTGTGAACAGGGCTCTCTTTGTGAAGCTGGAATCTAGCAGGAGAGATATGGAGTTGTTCGCTGTGCTGCTGCCCAAACTAAAGAGGCCTGCCTCCTGAAGAAAGAAAAAAAAAACGAGTGAAAACCACAAGATCCTTAAGTAAAGTAAACAGTTCCCTCCACTGTGTTGACCTGTTGTCTGCCAAGCGAAAGACTGGGTCTGGAGTTTTACTAGTTAAAAATAACACTAGCCTACATATAGGGAAGCATATTATGTGGAAAGCGAGGCCAATACAGCTAATTATACCCCAACCTCGTTACATGGAATGGTCATGTTCTGCACTTTCCAGATGTCTTTCATGTTAAATAAAACACACACATCCGAATTCGTGGTCGCCCAGATTCAGAAAGGAACCATCCCCCAGTCTCACCTCACCTCATGACAGAGTGCTTACAGGAAAGGATTGTTTTAGAAAAATAAATGCATCTTTGCCTTCTGACAGTCGTTTAGATTGAAGAACACACATCAATTTCAGAAACCCAAGCCAGAGTGGTTCAAGGCTGGAGGGGCCCTGGTGTGATTCAGAAGCAAATAACAAATAAAAGGACATAACCTTCACATGACTGAGGACGGATCCGTGCACCAATTGTTTGAAACCTTTGTTTCCATATCCAATCCCCATGGTAACCCAGTCAACACAATTATTATTTGAAAAATGTGGTTAGAAACAACACTTAAAAGAACCCCATCTAGGTGGATGACGTTAACCCTTACAGAAAGCATATTGGATGCTCCTGAATGTAAGTTGAGATATTTGAATGATAGGTGGGTCATGTGACTGACGACAAGTCAAGGCCCTTAGCAACAGCTGTGGTTTCCGGGAACTCTCCTGACTGGTGGAGAGGGAGAGGAGCCCCACCGGCTCTCAGGGCCTTCTGGGTTGAAAAGGCTAATTATATGCCAAGGACAAACACCCACACACACACACACACTCACTGTGACACACACACATGCACACACCGGCGCAATGGAGAGGCACCTTAACTGCTGCCCTGTGTCAGTGTTACACACTCTAACAAGAGGCAGAGTGTTACACACTCTAACAAGAGGGCAGGGCTAGCCGCTGATATGAACGATATGAACAGGAGCGCTGAGACGTGAGCCAGACTAAAGAGTTAACCCCAATGTCAACCCTCCACCAACCACTCTCCACACAAAAAAATCCCTTTATCTGCATTCAGGCTTTTCACAAGTCCCTGTCTGCCCCCAAAACGTGCGGAGATGCTGAGCAGACTAGCTGTTAGATAAGGAGCCACTGGAGAGAAAAAAGGTCAGCCATAAATAAAAGATGCCCTCTCCAGTCATACCACCAAGCATCATAGCCCTAAATGGCACAGCCAGCCTCCCCTACCTCTGAGCAAATTAGCCGCAGATGGGTGCACTTGCTTTAATACATTAACAACATTACCGTTTCATGGTTATGATATGGCCTTTGGAGGGCCATGGACCCGGGATCACGTGAAAAGGTTCAGTATATAGTGTCCTCAGCCCCCGCCTCTCACTGCTGGATTAACACAACACTAACACAACTTCCATGTTATATCGTAGGCAAAATTGCATCAGAGGTCAGGGGTATTGAAGCCATATACCACTGAGATCCAATCAGCCGACATGATATGTGGCAGTTATCTAGGCCATGGGGGCGTGGCACGGGGAAAAACCAACACCGACAGGCGGACAATGAAAATGCATGGGGTCTCATAACAATAAAGAGAAAAGCAGATTCCTCCAAAAAACCCAGCAGGCAGACAGGCAGCAATGCTTTAGCTGGGAATTGGAGCACAGCCTTCATTACAACATATTGATCAAGCCAAACAAAGACCCTGGATCTATTGATCCGCTTGGTGGGGGGAAAAGAGGAAGAGGGGGGAATGAGAAAGAGAGCAATGGACTGGTGCTGCAAACAGGATCACCCTGAAAGAAGGAAGTGCTGTTTCGACTTAAAACAAGGGAAGCGGGGGATTGGGATTTAGAGCCCCCATCAAATGAGATGGGGAGAGAGGTCCGGTCGTGGGGTTGCAGTTGATGTCCAACTATTAAAAAAAATAAAAAACAAGAGTTAAGAGGAACTTGTGTAACACTCAGCGATCATCGTAACGAGAAAACAAAAGTAAGGGCTTGGCTGAGCTGTTGGATGCCTCCTGCTGATTCCCTCTTCCTCTCCTCTTCTCATCTGACTGATGAATGGAAGGATGATGGCTCTTCTGTAGTTATGGATCTCATCTCACCAGGGGATTAGAATATTAAAGAAGCCTTGTTTGACTATTGAATAATTCAGGATTGGCACAGACATCAGTGCTTCAGACAGTGGTCTACTACACCACCTCAACTGCAGCAAGGCGGCCCGAGGGGAGATTTCATTGCACTACGCTGTTACACACATTCTCTTATCTACGGCCATGATGTGCTGTGCGATGACACTGACTCCGGCTAACCTTCAGACACACATTATTCACGAAAGGAATGTGTATCTTTGCTATAATGTTTCATAAGAGAATCATGTTCCGTCAGTGTTTCCACAGCAGCCCCTCATAACTAATACAGATGCCTTTGATTAGGCTGCGAATGTCACGCTAATTCATTACCATTTATCATGTACGGTGGAAACATCCGCAGAGATCCACCCAACCGAATGGTGCTCCGTCGGAACGCTCCTCCTCCCCGCCTCTCCTTTTCCCGGTGATAGATGTTCATTTAGACAGGTCAGGACAACATGCACTGAGAGGTGTCGTGTACATGGGGCCGCCACTGTGAGGGTCATGACCTCCATTCACCGGTCTCTCCTTTCAGTGTGAGATCGCTAGAATACCATGCCACCACCCCCCTCCACACACACACACGCATCCCCACCTCCTCCCTCCTGGGGTCTTAAGAGGTTGAGTTGGTTGCTGAGCACCGGCCCCAATTTACAGGACGGGATCGACCAGGGTCACGTCTGATCAAACACACGGCCTCTCTAACACTTCTGAGAGCTGCCCCAAATGTACCCTATACCAGGGGCCATCACCTTGAAAGAGTGCAGAGAACCAGAACAACAACACCACGCAAACGCAATCTCCACCCTTAAAAAACGCCAAAAGCCACAAAAGAAGGTTTATCATTTATTTTTCTGAATGTTTTCTTTCCGTCAAACGGGACTGGTTCTTTGTTGGTTTAAGATGTTTGTCTTAATCAAACAGACCAGGGAAAGGTAATTATACTAAAAGACAAAGTAATGAAAAGTGATGTTATTTCTTCTGCCCATGAGGTCTTTCCATCCAGTTTACATTTCATTAGACAGAAAGAGAGTTGAGGTTGTAAATCCAAAGTGAGTCTCTCTCTCTCTCTCTCTCTCTCTCTCTTTCTCTCTCTCTCTGCTAGTGTTGGTACTGCTTGTGCAAACCACATCATGAAATCGGTCAACTGTGTCTCCCCAGGCCGGCTTGGGGTTTGAACCCCCAGTCAGTGGAGCCATGTACAGACGGCTCAGTGGACACGGTCGACGAACTGCCGTTAAAAGCACTTGAACAGAAGTTGAAGTAGGAGACTATAAGCATTTTCATCGGCCCAGAACACTTAATTGGGAAAAAAAATCTGAAACTAAATGGCTTGGGGGGAGGTGTAAAAATGTACTAATTTGAAAATAGTGTAACATAGGTGATGGGGTTGGGGAGGCAGGGTGACTGCAAGCGAGAGGAGAGTGTTTCAAGTTCAATTAGTCTTTTGGGCTTTTTCATTAACCCAGTTTTGGAGAGGAAAGCCTCTGCTGAATAATGCTGCTGTGAGTGACTCACTTTACATTCCTGCTTAAAAAGCCTCCCATGACATAGACTGACCAGCTGAATCCAGGTGAAAGCTATGATCCCTTATTGATGTCACTTGCTTGATCCACTTCAATCAGTGTAGATGAAGGGGAGGAGACAGGTCAAAGCCTTAAGACAATTGAAATATGGGTGTTGTATGTGTGCCATTCAGAGGGTGAATGGGCAAAACAAAAGATTGAAGTGGCTTTGAACGGGTTGTGGTAGTAGGTGCCAGACACACTGGTTTGAGTCAAGAACTGCAACGCTGCTGGGTTTTTCACATGGGCCAGCAACCCTGTGGAACGTTTGACACCTTGTAGAGTCCATTCCCCCCAACATATTGAGGCTGTTCTGAGGGCAAAATGGGTTGCAATGCAATATTTGGAAGGTGTTCCTAATGTTTTGTACACTCAGTGTACAAGTCTGCTCTCTATAGCCAGTATTCCATTATCCAGCAGCTCCCAGACCCAGGCCATACTACCGTCGCCAGCCATAATGGCCATTTTACCTGCTGATTTCAAAAGTTAAGTAATTTCCATCGAACAGGAAACGAACCTGACATGAATGTTAAAACGTCCTTTCTATGGGAACACTCCCTGCTGGTGACACCGTGTTAGCTTAGCTGTGGTGGTGACTAGTGATGAGTACAGTGAGGGGAATTGATGTATAGGCCATGTTTGTTCTTTTCTCTCCACTGAGTGACTAAGTATCAGTCATAAACAAATAGCTCCCTGCTTTAGGCAAGGTCATGAGAGGCCCCTTGGGGCCGACAGTGGGAAACTTCCTAAGCCTGGCGCAGCTTTACGTTCACAAACAAAAAGCTCAAATCCACATCATCGGATAGAGAGGAGAGAGGAGACCTCAGATAAATAATTGTCCACCCTCGCTTTCCCCTCTGCTGCTCTGCTAACCAATGTTGTCCAGATACACCTGAACGATTCTATTGAAAACTGATGGAGCGTTCGCTTGGTGCCAACCAATAGTTAATCTCTGATCTGCATCACCTAACAAATCATTACGTCTTCACAATTCAACAATCACCTGGTGTATTGTGGAGGAATTGCCATTGTAGAGAATACCCAAGCAGAACTGAATGTGTTTTGGGCCGGGAAACTTTTTACTTTGTTATTTATTCCGTAACATTTGCATGTGAATGCTGCTGTTCGCTATGATCTTCTCATGGTGTGTATTCTGGTAATCAATTACTCGAATAGAATCACCTTCAGAGACAGCGAGTTGGAATGAAACGTCTTCACAACCTATCCCTTCTCCTACGGTCTCCACTCTCCACGGGGTCAACTGCAGCAAGAACAACGTGATCGTATTACTGTTACCTAATACTGTATACTGATAGGTTTACAGTCATATTCACAACTATTCCTCTTGGCAAACTTGGAGGAAATAAACTGTCCCGGCTCGAGAAAGAGCTTAGTATATCTACGCTCCCTAATAGCTTTTCTAAATGAGGACAGGTCCATGCATATTACAATGAGGCTGCTAGATTATTTCTGACATAACAAGGAAGGATTTTCTATTACAATGAGCATTAACACTGAGGTATGGTTGAGGAGAATGACTGCTACAAGATTCACTGTCTCCATTCATTCATTATTTAGGGCCTAAGGGTGCAATTAAGAAACGTAATGAAATGCACAGGAGGCAGGCATTCTCACAGAAAGACCAAAATAGAAAGGTGTCATGGCATTAGGCTCCACACCACACCTCATGTGGCTAGGTGCTTCTTGAAAATCCTCTGTTTCCCAGCTTCCTGGTAAAAACAATATTCACAAGCAGCATGGTGAAAGTGGAGTTAGAAAACATGAGGGGGGCTTAACACTCCCTCCACACCATGGAAGCTTTGTCTTTCAAAACATGCCACAGGAGACTTTCATTAGCGACTGGCGCATTCATTAGCATCATCCCACACCACTGAGCTACTGAGCCCCATGCAGCCCCAGCTCCAGGCCAGCACATTACAATGACACAGAAGTGCTGTGTCTCTCTCCCTGTCAGGGAATCTCTCTCTCTCCATAGAGGTTGGAGGGCTGGGGGGAGGGCTAAGATAGAGGAGAGAGGAGGAGGTGAGGGAGGGTAAATAGAGAGGAGAGGAGAGAAGAAGGTGAGGGAAGGGATGAAGGGTGGCTGACAAATGGGAACCCGATTACCTCTGGTCACGGCCCATCCACAAACCAACTGAGAGGCAAAACTATCACTTGGAGGATCAAACTGGAGGTTGGGCTGTGTAAAAGCTATTTCTTTCTTTTCCATCCACCCCTCTTTTACTCGCTCTCTCTTTCTCTGTCTCTTTCTCCCTTCCCCTTCTCCCTTCTTTTCCCTCTCTCTCTTCTCCCTCATTCCTACTCGCCCCCCTCCATCTTTCTGACTCACAACCTCGGCTGACTGTGACTTCTAGGCACACACTGTGAAATCCAACGCCACTGGAGCTGTTTTCTGGTTCAGATGACCTCAAGGCCCCAAGCCCTTGGATAGCACATTGGTGGTATATTCCTGTTTTATCGTCTGTCTCAGCACTGGTCAGAGGTGCTATTGGTGGCTGTCACTATAGCAATTGTGTTTGTTTGTGTGGCAGCATTTTCACTTTGGGACTGATTCCTCGCAAATAATACATTGGTCATATTTTCTATTATACATTGTAATTACAGTTTCCATTGCATTATAATGATTGAAAAAAAATAAACATGACAAACCATTCCCTTGTTTTCTGTGATTTTCTGAATGATATGTTTTCGAAGTTATATGAAACAGACACAAATGAAACCGATAAAAGGCTGGTTGGATCGAGCAAGTCATGATGCTATTCCAATGTTTGGATTTCCAACAGAACAGTTGACGTACAAAATGCAACACTGATACTTAAAGCTGTGTCACAAGGAAATGACAGCCATGGAGTGGGGTTGGGACTATAAAACAGCATGGCCACTGACCACTTATTTCCTTGAATATATGTTTCTACCAAGTCCTTGCAAGATTTGTGCATTTTCTTGAAGCTCTGTTTAAATAATAACCACATACTTATTTACTCGCATAATAATTATTGCCTAAAGCAGCAAATAGCACACATGATATAAAAGCTTGGATCATTTGATCCGCATGCCACTTGGGTTAGCATATGTGTAATAGGAAATGGGAGAAAATACAGAAACATAGAAACAAGACATAGAAGGTGTGAGGCACAAGCAACAGGTCTATTACATGACTGTGCTATGCAAAGTGCATCCAATGTTTTCACTTTTAGAATTACAACTGCCACGGTTCCATTTCAAGACGAAGAAAGAAGTTAGATTTTTCATTTCCTATTCAGAATGAGACTTTCTGTGACTTATGCAAGCATATAGTGGTTAGAGTGTTGGACTAGTAAACGAAAGGTTGCGAGATCGAATCCCCGAGACGACAAGGTAGAAATCTGTCGTTCTGCCCCTTAACAAGGCAGTTAACCCGCTTTTCCTAGGCCGTCATTGTAAATAAGAATTTGTTCTTAACTGGCTTGCCTAGTTAAATAAAAGTAAAATGTAAATAAATAAATATGCATTTTTCATAAAGGCGACTGTATAAAGTAATCTAATTTCCAAACGGTTTAACATGTTTCTAATTCTTTCAATTGCCTTTAAAAACTATTTTTAAATGCAAATAAAGTGGAGTCACATCACAGGAACAGATTGCCCCAGTGATAATGCATTGGAATTTCAGCAACACTGCGGTAATATTATTTTTTTGTTGTTGCATTGTGCTCTGTTCTTCAAAAAAGGCCTGTGTAAGCAAATGACTAGAAGCAGGGCTAAATTGATTCAGACTGAGATTTCATTGGCTTTACAAGCCAAACAACATGGGGTTCTGGGCCCACATAACAGCAACGCTAATTGTTGAAATACGTTTAATGCTTGTTGTCACCCTCCCACCGCACTCAGCATCATACACGTGTTGAGCGAAACAACAGTAAATCAAATCAAATTGTATTTGTCACGTACACATGGTTAGCATATGTTATTCCGAGTGTAGCGAAAGGCTTGTGCTTCTAGTTCCGACAGTGCAGCAGTATCTATATATAGACATGGGCAGGCGCAGACACACGCACATAAAAACACTGAAGCACATGTGAACAAACATACTATAAACAGCCAGCGAAGAGCGACATAGAAAGAATCTACCCAATTCAGCGCTTACCATTGAAAAGGGGCTGTCCCTTCTCTGCACTCTCTGGCACCACGGCGACATACACATCTTCAGAGAACCCCGGCCGGCACAGAGGAAGGGTGCCTCTGCTCTCAGTTGCGATCTGCAGGGATAGGACCGGGGGGTGGGAGGGGAGAGAATGAGTCAAGAGTCACAATCCCCCCCCCCCTCCTCCAAAATGCACTTCTCTGACTACCCCCCGAAAAGTCTTGGTCACGTTCTGAACCCTCCACCACAATTCTACAAAGCATCTGTTGTTTTTATAGCGGGGACTGCAATTAGGATAATGAGGCCAAAAGGGTTAAGCATTAGCCAAGGAGCATGGCTAGGTAGGAACAGGCCCCATTTGTCTCTGTGAGGAGAGAGAGGGAGGCCCAAGCCCAGGAAATGGTTGAACGCTGGTTGGCCCCCTTATAATACTCTGGTCTGGTTTAACAAGATGCTTTAAAATTCAGGAACGGTGAAACTAGGCTACAACTCCTAACACTCCTACTAAACAGTAGGGGCGAACGTCTCTGTGTGTGAATTCCTGTGTCTACTCAAACACTACATCATCATCATCTGTTCCTTTTTCTCCTCCCCCTGCCTCGCTCTATCTCAGATTTAAAAACAGTCATGTTGTTTCGGATACATTATATTTCTGCCATTGTTAGAAAAATAAAGGATCACCTGCCAAATGATTTATCTCCACCTTCTTTCCGAAAAGAAACAAACATTCATTGACACAAATTCAATTGAAGACAACATGGATTTTTAGATAGATATAGAGTTTGACACTTATCTCATCAAGTGTGAGTGGGTCTAGTCTATAACAAAATAACACAATGTATTAATACCACATCACGGAAATCACATTTATAAAACATTTCAAATAAACATCGCCAAAAAAAGAATAAGTAGGCCTAAGCCATTCAGAGTTGAGTCTAAATAGATTCCCTGATTGTGTTCAAGCATGTTCAAATCTGATCATACATATTGGGTGGGCACCAGTCGACCCCATCTTTCCAAATACACTTAATCCTATTTCTTTAGAAAGACCGGACCTGAAAATAATGTGAAAGGAGAAGAGTTCAGCAGAAAAAAAAGCATTGTGTGTATCAGTGACACTTGCTATTAATCAGCGGAATTTGACTGGAATATGCTGGGGCAGGAGGGGGAGGTGTAGGGCTGCCTTTCTCTCACTACATTATCAGGCAGAGCACACCAGGATGCATATAACAGCATTGTTCACACACTAGTTCTTCTAAAATGATATCTCGTTTTGGGGAAAACATAAATAGGCCTATATATATTATTAGACTGTTTCTCATATTAGAGCTGAATCATTTTACTATTTTGACCATTAAAAGAAAAAGTTCCTTAATTATAATGTTATAACTCAAATAAGTAAGTTAGGACTAAATTAGTAATTAAAACAAATAATTGCGAAGAAACCTTAATATGCAGAATTAGCTATAAAATATGATAAATAGCATAGAAACCTGGAATAGGCTACGCTGATACTTTAAATTCTGCCTAGGCACAATAAGCAGCTGACTTGAAGGCGATTTGTTGGTCGGAAATCAAACATTAACTCAGCATTGTTCCAGGCAGAGTTTGTGGATTCCACTAACCTAGTGAAACTCTAGATACGATAAGTGCACCGGTGTGTGTAGCTGTTGTTTGCACCGATAGCCTATTTACAAGACGGAATGGGCCATTGCCTCGAGCCTCATTCCGTGTCCGTTAGGAATAAATAATGGTAGGTTTTTGTAACCCCGCGGTCCGGTGAAATGATTCAAGTAGTTGGCAGACGTTAACTTTGTAACCATATAATGTTTTCTCGTGAAAAGGTTACATGTATCCAACAAACATGCATGTATAGGCTATCATCATCTAAGCAAGTTTTTTTTTAAAATACTTAAGAAGAAACAATGTATTGCTTGATCACCATATGGACGGAATACCCTAATAGATAATACTATGTTTAATATATTATGTGGGTTAGATTTATTTGAATTAATTTACTCTTGATACATTGAAGCCAACACAAAATCATATTTTGAAGAAGGGTAGCTTTTTAAATGGCAAATCCCATCGTTGAAATAGACCCTAGCGGTGTCGGCTACAATAACCCAGGGTTGATCTTCATGCAATATCAATCTACTACATATTGCCATTATTTGTTGACGCGTCACATATGCAAGTTCCCAATACTGCATTATATCTAGCAACCATTCAAAACATGCCCATGTAGCCTTTTTTTCATAGTGGAGAGGCGAGCCATAATGGACAAGCGGGCACGTTACCCGACAGATCACAGCAGAAGCATCGTCACTGAAACAAGCACTAGTCCTAGAACTGTCCTGTTCCAACTCAACAAAACCGTTCAGCAGACACATTACCTGCAAAGCGGCCAAGAGCGTGAGGAGAAGCAGTCCTCTGCCCTCGTAAAAGTACATGGGTATGCCGGTTGTAATGTATTTCCCCTTGCAATCCGTGATAAATATCCGTAGGCTATGTCTGCTGCAGTATGGATGTAGTGGTGAAATCAAACGTTCCCTGCTTACAACAAAGGTGGCAGCGGCAGCAGCATGTAGCCTAGCAGCCTCCCCTATCCACTCCGTGCTCCGATCTGAGATCACCGCCTGGTACTGAGGCTGCTACTCCCTCCCATGCATGCAGTCCCTCCAACAGAACAGGAAAGACGCTGTCGCTGTGCCAGGACAGGGTCTCTCATTGTCTCTCCCTACTGGTCAATTCGCCAATTTCACTAAACACATTTTGGCTCCTCGAGACTCGCTCCTTCCACTCGATACTCCTCCTTTCTAAAAAATAAAAATGGAATATCTGCGATTGCTTTTCTTTTAATACTTCTAATGAATGATATGTACCCATTGATTCATGAAGAATAGAACTTTTAAATACCTCACGAGCTTGGTTTAACTCTTGTACCCCATTATAACCCCCCCCAAAAGCTTGGTTTACTCCATTGTATGTAAACAATGTTACTGTAAACAAACACTATATCGACTCAAAAGATGGTTAAAAATATAATTTTGATATCATTGATGGTCAGCTTGTATCCATGTCTATTAGTTTGATTCTGGTTAAATTTCTCAAGCCCCATTCCTGTGCTTTTTACCTGTTGTTTCAACTGCTGATTGGCCCTTTAAAGGTCCGGCACCATCATTCTATCTCCCAAGCAAAATATTTTAAGATGGCACTGACAGACACAGTCACCCTGTTTCCAGCCCTTAGCCAATTTGCAACTTTCTAGTATTATTACCAACAGCCAAAAATAACTATAGGACATTAGAATGGCAGTCACTTACCAGACATTCAAGCAGAAATTCTACTTCCCTTATCTGGATCCTTTGTTTGAACTTCCCTAAGGGAGCTCTATTCATCCCAGTGGCTGCACCAACACGCCAATGCTGGAGAAGAGGAAGAATAAGTGGGGCCCTAGTCAGACTCAGGCGTGCATACCATCCACCACTTCTGAGTATATTGCTCACTAACGTTCAGTCCCTGGACAATAAAGTAGACAAGCTCAGGGTGAGGATCTCCTTCCAGAGAGACATCGGGGATACTCTGTTTTACAGAATCGTGGATCTCTCCGGATATATTGTCCCCGTCAATTGAGCCCGCGGGGTTCTCCATCCATCGAGGAGACAAGAAGAACTTTCTGGGGTAAAAAAGCAGAGGGGTTTGTTTCATGACTAACAACTCATGGTGTGATTGTGGTAACGTACAGGAACTCAAGTCCTTTGTTCTCCCAATCTGGAGTACCTCACTGACCGCAGTTATCTTCACTGCCGTGTATATTCCCCTACAAGACGAACCCCAGATGGCTCTCAAGGAACTACAATGAACTATGTGCAAATTGGAAACCGCATATCCTGGGGCCGCATTTATTGTAGATGGTGTGAGCGGACCAAGTAATTGGGCGTCATTCTAAAGCGGAAAGGTGGAATAAACGAGTCAGGAGTAGGTTTTCTTGCTTGAACACAGTTCTCTATTGAGGGCATTTGGTCAACACAAACACTCCAACATAATCAATGAAAATCTCCCAAGGACAAAACATACATCTTCTTCTCCAGATCAAACAGGAACACAATATGATTATCTTTAAACTAAAACAAATGTCTCGGGATTGTCACCGTCTTAGTGGTTCTTCATGGATAGCTCCTCTGTCTCGGTGGCCATCTTCCAGAGATAGTTTTTCCCCCTTGTCTGCTGGTTCCCTACTCTCTCTTATAGGGGAAGGAGAATATGTCATTAGTACCGTCAGCTGTGCTTAATTGCTTCTGGTTACCTTGTCTCCCATGCCTTGTTGGGCTACTATCCGTGAGCCCAGCCTGACCTCTGGTGGTCCTTCCACATACCTTCCCCCTCAGGACCGAACCAGAGCGTCGGGTGCCAGTCTTGGTCGTGTCGGGGTAGTGCGTCTGCCATCCCGTTCCTCGATCTGGCCCTGTGGATGACATGGAAAGAGAACGGTTGTAAAGACAAAAACCATCTGGCTATTCTGTTGTTATTGTTTCTCTTACAAGCCATCCACGTGAGGGGCGCATGGTCAGTAACTAATGCAAACCTCTGACCCAGTAGGTAGTACCGGAGATAATCAAGGGCCCACTTAATAGCTAAGGCCTCTTTCTCTACGGTAGCATATCTCTGTTCCCGATCGCTGAGCTTCCTACTTATGAAGAAAATCAGCTTCTCTGCTTCGTCTTTACCCTGAGCTACTACGGCCCCGAGCCCCGTATCCGAGGCGTTGACCTGCACAATGAACTCTTGTGAGAAGTCCGGAGCCTGTAGGACGGGATCAGAACACAGGCCATCTTTTAGCAATTGAAAGGCCTCTTCCGTCTCGTCTTTCCACTCTACCTGGTTTGGCAAGTTTTTCTTGATGAGGTTTGTGAGGGTGTTGGCAATGGTTGCATATCCCGGGATAAAACGGCGATAATATCCCGTTATCCCTAAGAAGGACCGAACATCCCGCTTGGTCCGGGGTCGAGGCCAGTCCCTAATTGCCCTGGTCTTCTCTTTCTGTTGGCATATTTTCCCATTCCCCACGGTGTACCCCAGGTGTTCCGCATCGGACAGGCCCAGGCAGCATTTATTTGGATTGGCCGTCAACCCTGTGGCTTCCAAACTCATGAGCACCGCCCGTAATCGTAGGAGGTGACTATCCCAGTCCTCGCTGTGGATGACCACATCGTCTATGTACGCCACTGCATACTCTTGATGGGGCCGTAGAATGGCATCCATGAGGCGTTGGAAAGTTGCAGCGGCACCATGCAGTCCGAAGGGCATCCTCACGTACTGGAAAAGCCCCTCTGGGGTGCCGAAGGCAGTCTTTGGGCGATCCTCTGGAGCCACCGACACTTGCCAATATCCCTTCATCAAATCCAGGGTGGTGCTGAACTTGTCTTTTCCTAAGCGTGGGCATGGGATACGCATCGAATGTAGAGATGGCATTCACGCCTCTAAAGTCGTTGCAGAGTCTCATACTACCATCGGATTTGGGGACCAGGACTATGGGACTGGACCACGCACTCGTCGATGGCTCGATCACACCCATCCTCAACATCTCCCTTACCTCATTCTTAGCGATGACTCGGCGAGCCTCAGGAATCCTGTAAGGGCGGATTTGCACCTTCTTGCCAGGTTCAGTGTGGATATGGTGGAACAGGACATCTGTTTGTCATGGGAATGGAGAGAATATTCGACCGAAGTTCATAATCAGCTTGTCTAGCTGTCTTGACTGCTCCGGCAGGAGAGTTTGGCCACGGGGGCACCTGTGGTAGAGCCTCCTCTTTTCCTTTGCCCTTCAGGGCCATCAAAGCCACTTCCTCCTCTCTTCCGTGGTACGTCTTCAACAGGTTTATGTGATAGAGTTGGACCTTCTTCCTCCTGTCAGGTTGCTTGATGAGGTAATTGACCGGTGAGACCCTTTTCATTACCTCGTAGGGCCCCCTCCACTGTGCCAGCAAGCAGTGTTCAGCCGTGGGCACGAGCACCATCCCTTTCTCTCCCACGGTGAACTCACAGGGGGTCGCGGACTTATCAAAGGCCCGGCCTTGGGTCCTTTGTGCCTTCTCCATATGTTCCTTTACTATGGGCCACACTGCAGACAGGCGGTCTCTAAAACCCCTAAAACCTTCACACACCTCTACAGATGCACCATTAAGAGCATCCTGTCAGGCTGTATCACCGCCGGGTACGGAAATTGCACAGTTCGCAACTGCAGGGCTCTCCAGAGGGTGGAGGGGTCATCTACATAATCGGGGGCACGTTGCCTGCCCTTCAGTACAGCTACAGCACCCGGTGTCACAGGAGGGCCAATAAGATCATCAAGTACCTCAGTCACCCGAGCCATGGCCTGCTCACCTTACTACCATCTAGAAGGAGGAGACAGTACAGGTGCATCAGAGCTGGGACCAAGAGACTGATAAACAGCTTCTATCTTCAGGCCATCAGACTGTTAAACAGTCACCACTAGCCAGTCTCTGCCCAGTACCCTGCGCTGAACCCTAGTCAATATTACTATCCGGCTACCTCCCAGTACTCTATGCCCTTAATCTTGCATTATTTTTTTATATTATGCAGAAATTATGATATTGATCTTTATCCAAATGAATGACACACCCACGTGTAATAATACTACAGTTTACCATGGAGTACTACAGTACTTACTATATAATTTATTTACAAATATATATATTTTTTTGTAATTTCTTAAGAAACTTTTTGTAGGTATGTTTTTTATTTATAACCTTTTTATGTTCTAGTTTTTTGGGGGGTGGGGGGGTAGATCAGCTTTAATATTACAGATAGATTGTGGTTTCCATGAATTTAATTGTCTGCATCATTTCCAGTCCCCCATATATATTAAAAATATGTATTTTCCTTTATTATTATCCCCTAACCCTACCACACCTCCCCTAATTGGAGTAAACGGATGGACAACAGCCCTTTAGGCTTCTAATTCAAGCTTATACATATCACAGTTGAAGTCGGAAGTTTACATACACCTTAGCCAAATACATTTAAACTCACAATTTCTCACAATTCCTGACCTTTAATCCTAGTAAAAATTCGCTGTTTTAAGTCAGTTAGGATCACCACTTTATTATCAGAATGCAAAATGTCAGAATAAGAGTAGAGAGAATGATTTATTTAAGCTTTTATTTCTTTCATCACATTCCCAGTGGGTCAGAAGTTTACATACACTCAATTAGTATTTGGTAGTGTTGCCTTTAAATAGTTTAACTTGGATCAAACTTTTCTGGAAGCCTTCCACAAGCTTCCCACAAGTTGAGTGAATTTTGACCCATTCCTCCTGACAGAACTGGTGTAACTGAGTCAGGTTTGTAGGCCTCCTTGCTCGCACACACTTTTTCAGTTCTGCCCACACATTTTCTATAGAATTGAGGTCAGGGCTTTGTGATGGCCACTCCAATAACGTGATTTTGTTGTCCTTAAGCCATTTTGGAAGTATGCTTGGGATCCTTGTCCATTTGGAAGACCCATTTGCGACCAAGTATTAACTTCCTGACTGATGTCTTGAGATGTTGCTTCAATATATCCACATAATTGTCCTGCCTCATGATGCCATCTATTTTGTGTAGTGCACCAGTCCCTCCTGCAGCAAAGCACCCCCACAACATGATGGTGTTCTTCGGCTTGCAAGCATCCCCCTTTTCCTCCAAACATAACAATGGTCATTATTGCCAAACAATTCTATTTTTGTTTAATCAGACCAGAGGACATTTCTCCAAAAAGTAAAATCTTTATCCCCATATGCAGTTGCAAACCGTAGTCTGACTTTTTAATGGCAGTTTTGGGGCAGTGGCTTCTTCCTTGCTGAGCGGCCTCAGGTTATGTCGATATAGGACTCGTTTTACTGTGGATATAGATACTTTTGTACCTGTTTCCTCCAGCATCTTCACAAGGTCCTTTGCTGTTGTTCTGGGATTTATTTGCACTTTTCACACCAAAGTACGTTCATCTCTAGGAGACAGAAGACGTCTCCTTCCTGATATGACGGCTGCGTGGTCCCATGGTGTTTATACTTGCATACTATTGTTTGTACAGATGAATGTGGTACCTTCAGGCGTTTGGAAATTGCTCCCAAGGATGAACCAGACTTGTGGAGGTCTACCATTTTTTTCTGAGGTCTTGGCTGATTTCTTTTGATTTTCCAATGATGTCAAGCCAAGAGGCACTGAGTTTGAAGATAGGCCTTGAAATACATCCACAGGTACACCTCCAATTGACTCAAATTATGTCAGGCTATCAGAAGATATCAGAAGCTATCAGAATTGTCAAAACTGTTTAAAGGCACAGTCAACTTAGTGTATGTAAACTTCTGTCCCACTGGAATTGTGATACAGTGAATTATAAGTGAAATAATCTGTCTATGGACAAATGTTAGAAAAATGACTTGTGTCATGCACAAAGTAACTGACTTGCCAAAACTATAGTTTGTTAACAAGAAATTTGTGGAGTAGTTGAAAAACGAGTTTTAATGACTCAAACCTGTGTATGTAAACGTCTGACTTCAACTGTATATACAATTTACAGACACAGTACATTTTTACAATAGTTATCTCTTGTTTGTTTTTAGTCCCATCCTTCAGCTATACTCAATCCCTCCCATCTATCTCTGAAGACCTTTCTGTTTTGATTTATACTTGCCCTGTCTTTTTCAACTGCGCTGTTTCACAAATGTTCTGAACCTAATATACATTTTGCAGACACAGTATATTTGACATTAGTTATCTTACTCTTTTTACTTACATTGAATTAAACAATTACAACAAACATATTTTAAATCAATTCAATGTACTCCACAGTATGGGAGAAACTTAAATGTAAAATTGATTAGAAATTTCAACTGAAGGATTTTCCTAAGGAAGCAAACGGATCCGTGCAATGCCTTACATTGTTTACTGTGTAACTGCCTACACTGGGTCAGAGATCAAGTTGAATGACCTGTTGATCATCCGCCTTGCATTTTGTACAAATTGCTTCAGTTTATGTAATCTAATCTAATCGAGAGTGGGATCAAAATGTTCCATCTCTTTGATTAAGGCTGTCGCAGTTATCTTCTGTCAGGGGGTGAGGGGGAGGAAAGGAGGAATCCAATTATGACTCAGAGCATTCAATCAAGCTATATCACATTTCAGATTTCATAAAGCCACTTTGTACCTATGAGAACTGTGTATGCAGCATATTTATACTGTGGGCTGCCTTTTATGAAAATACATTTAATACTAATACATAATATAAAACTGCATGCAGTCTAAAGTGGAATATTATTATCAATATGCTGTTCTGATTCAGAATTGGAATCTGCTCCAATTCTGAGACTTGGATGTGTAGAGTAGATAGGGCCAGAAGAGGAGGTGAGTTGTGTCCTACAGATGGAGACTAGAGAAGGTTGTTCTTAGACCTGTGTTATGTAGAGGTGTCTGGGTAAAGAGAAATAGCACTGCTTTCAGGCCAGCTGTAAGGTTGCTGTATGAGGCATGTGGCCCATGCTGCTGACACTGCTGTTGACTCCTGTAAGTGCAGGTGTCTGGTGACTTGGGGCCGGGGGAGGCTGGTGGGGGCTGGTGGCCTGGGGGGAAGCCCTTGACTCCAGGCCCATTTCTCCACGGTGGCCTTGATCGCTCCGAGGGAGAAAAAATGGCAGAGGTCAGCAGCACCTTTATAACACTTACACACCTCTGCATTTTTTTCATGCTGACTATATGTTTGTTGATACAGAGACTAGGAACTGTACGTAGTAGTAGTATGTAGTTTCCCCATGTGTGCTTGTTCTATGATGTTTCTGTCGGTGTAGGTTGACATTTTATTGAATACAAATTATAATGAGTCATGAATGAGTGCCTCCTTAGATAATTAACGAACCTCTTCCCCAGGCTAATTGCTACGGTAAAGTGGCCGAGACGAGTAAAAACAGACAACTGCTTTGAACAGATAGCTATCATAACACCCCTTTCCTGCAGTCAAATTACCAAATCGCTCTCTAGTGGCCTCATGGGTGGAATTGTATTCATATTTTTCATAATTTAATCATGAATAAACATTATTTCTAAAAACTTGTAGAAAATCTGTTTGTTTCTATGTCAAATGGTTTTGTTCTATTTCAGCCTTTTGGGATATATAAAGTGTAATATTGAGATGCAAACTCAAAATTGAATACATTTCAACTCTATATCTGACATGGTACAGGTGTCTTCTTTTTTTTAAGCTCGTAACAGAATACTTTTGTTTCAAAGTAGATTTGTTTAAGACTACTAAGATACTCTCTGTGACCCTGATTTAGCTCACTGCAGTAAAAACGCTTTTGATTAATGGTGTTCCGATAGCCCACCTCTTCAACAGAATGCCAGTCCTTTTGATAGAAAGCACACATTTTTTTGACCCCTCTCTAACTTTGGCTAAATAGCTCATTAGCCAATGGCATTCCCTGACGTGTCAAAGGTCGCCCTATAACAAATGAGTCAGCTGAGAGGAACATCGAAGCATTCAAAGCAGCTATCAATTCCAATCAAGCTTCATTGTTATGCATTCAATAGAGCCCTCTTAGGACCACAGTAACACTGTGATTATTTGTTTCTGCTGCCAAATCCGCTCTTTCAATCTTTTATGCCATTTGAACAATAGGGCCAAATAGAGTTGTGCTGTATAGTCTGTCTGTTCTGTCTTAGTGGTGGGATATTGTGGTTTTCAAATGTTTTCACCACTATCAGGGAGGACAAATTGTGAGGTTGCTACAACCTAGACTACAAATGAAAATGTATAACGTAGGTGCACAGGTCGAGATACAAATTGGAGTAATCAAGGTGACAGTGACACATTCAATACTGTATTGCATACTCTTGCCCGCATCTAGCTGATCCGGGGATTAATCATTAGTCCAAACAGTTGCAAAACATTCAGTTTTGCAACTAAAACAAGAGTTTCTATTGGACTTATTCAGGTAGGTCCCTTCGTTCCACTTGCTTCAGTTTCAGAAACGTTTTGCAACAGAATCGGAGTCATGAAAACACCCCTGATCACCCGCACACACAGGTCAATTTCATGACAGCCACATACAGCGTCATCACTTTGCTCGTGGTATAACTCTTTCCCGCCTCCACGGGCTCTCATTCCTAAAACTGAAATCTTACCATGACTTGGAAGAGTCACAGTGTTGGATAGCCTAAGCCAGCTGGCTAACATAAATAGCACTCCTCTCAGTTTGAGTCAGGTTGCTGAGTAGGCAAAATTGGATACATTAGCTAGCTAAATAAGTGAAAGGTAAAGAATATATAACAAAATATAGCTAGCTCTCGCTCTCTGCTGCTTCTCCTTAATTGTTTGTTCCAAACTGTTTAACTATATTGTCTTTCTTTTTGAGTCAACTACTCACCACATTTGATGTACTGCAGTGCTAGCTAGCTGTAGCTTATGCTTTCAGTACTAGATTCGTTCTCTGGTCCTTTGATTGGATCCTTTGATTGAACATGTCGGTTCATACTGTAAGAGCTCTGATAGGTTGGAGGACGTCTTCCGGAAGTCGTCATAATTACTGTGTACGTCTATGGAAGGTGGTGAGAACCATGAGCCTCAAGGGTTTTGTGTTGAAGGCAATGTACCCAGAGGAGGATGGGAAAAAAGTGCCTACACCATGGCACTACCCTAGAGGGTGTGGTTGATGCTACTGGAGACCTTCGCAAAACAGTGTATTTTACAGTTTCTTTTAATTGTTTAAGCACAATTCTGAAAACAGGGCCCGGTTTGTCAAAACACTACACACAATTAGCACAACCCTACACCAAAGTAGCACAACACTTTAGATCATTTGCAAAATGGAACACTTTAGTCAAAACTATACACGACTTCATAAAACAAACATTTTGTTACCATACAAAACACACATTTCATATGACTTCAATCTTTTTGAACCAGTTACACATGGCTGTTGCTAACCTAAAGCACTTTTAGCAAGTCTAATTGTCAGTGATTAGAGTACTGTAAATGAAGTACACAGAGAAAGTGCAACTACACAAACAATACACAAGACCAATGCTGCAGACTGAGGAAAATATCATTTATTTCTCTCCATATACCCAAATCAGTCAACATGTCAACATGGAGAATCACAACAAAACATGTCCCAGTTTTCATGCTACTACAGTAGTGTGCATAACACTGTTAGCTCAGCAAACAGACAAACGTAAAATACTGTATCCAGTACAGGTTACAATTACAGTAAATAACAACAAACATAAAATAATCTGGGGAAAAAACGGACAATATTGTACAGAAAATACTACAGTAAACATACTATACATTATCTCGTCGCCTAGCTGGATCTGGCCAGAGAATTTCATCAACATCACAAGCAATATCGTCATTAGCAAGACAACACGGGAAGAACCGTCTTGAATGTCGAATGCATCCTTGCACAGCTGCGACGTCGACTTGGTCACAGGCGTCCTCCATGGCCTGAATGAGGGGTACCTGAGCCTGGGGCTGGAGATCGTAAACCTTCCACCGCCATGCAGAGAAAAACTCTTCGATAGGGTTTAGAAACGGAGAGTATGGTGGAAGGTATAGTACTGTCAACTGTGAATGGTGTTGAAACCAGTTCTGGACCAAAGCAGAGCGGTGGAATGACACATTGTCCCAGATGACCGTGTATTGCATCTGGTGCATTTCATTACCTGCTGTGACGATGTGGTGCAATTGATCCAAAAATGCGAGAATGTGAGGTGGGTTGTAAGGGCCCATTTTGGCATGACGGAGGACAACCCCATGCTGTGAAAGCCAGCGCAAAGGTTGATGTTACCCCCACGTTGCCCTGGGACATTGATTATAGCCCTGTGGCCAATGATATTTCTGCCTCTCCTTCTTGCTTTTGTGAGGTTTAACCCGGCCTCATCAATATATATGAATTCATGCAGGATTTCCTCAGCATCCATCTGCAAAACTCCCTGAAATACAGTGAAAGACAAGATTGTGTAGTTCAGGATAGGTCTAGTATACAGTCAATGTAAAAAAGTCATGTGTGCAGTATGCAACATCACAGTGCTAAAGTGAACAATACAAACCTCCACATACTCATGCCACAGCAGTTTGACCCTCTCTGAACTCCGCTCAAAAGGCACTCGATAAAGTTGTTTCATTTGAACCTGATGTCTTTTCAGGATGCGTGCCAGTGTTGACTGAGAGACCGGATGGACATTATTGAAAATGGCATGGTCACCGATAATGTTGTCTTGTAGTTCTCTGAGCCTGATAGCATTATTGGCCAAAACCATGTTTATTATCTCTCTCTTGTTCTTGCGTGAATATGGGCCCCCTTCCTCCTTGTTTGTCCCGACCCTCAATCCTCTGTAGAGAATAATACATGTAACTTACTGTACAATGTCACAGGAAGGGGTATCACAAGTGCTGATATGGTGCAGACAATAAGCAGCTGATTACTGTAACTGTAGACAGATCTTCTTTTACCTGTTTTCCTGTCGAAAAGTCCTTATGACAGATGCCACTGTATATCTGCTAAGATTTGGCTGAACTCTCAGTCCAGCCTCCCTCAGCGTCAATCCGTAGTTCACAACATGGTCCACTAGTGTTGCACGAATGTCATTTGATAGGTTTGGTCCTCTTCTTTGTGCACGTTCTCCTCCTGCTTCAGGTCTTCCTTGACCTCCGGCTCGGCCTCTGCCTCTACCTCCTTCTCCGCCTCTTCCTCTACCTCCTCTACCTCCTTCTCCTCCTTCTCCTCCTCCTCCTCTGTGTACTCCTCCTCTCATCCTCACTCTTCTTCTGACTCCTTCCAGTTTGGTTGAAGGCAGGTGAACCTACCTGCTGCATTTTTATAGTGCTTAATTAAACCTGATTGGATGTGTCTACAATTTAGCAATCATGTGTTTGTGCACCTGATGGCTGTGTTTAACAGATTGGCTCATGGGTGTGGTAATTTGACAGTCAGTGCTTTGGAATTGCAAGGAAGTGACATCATGATATACTTCTGTGTCTCATGTATACAAGTGTGTTTAGTGTTTTGAAAATAACTGTGTGTAATGTTTTGCAAATAGTGTGAAGCTGACAATGTGCTTACAGTTGTGCAAATCTTGCCTTGTGTTTTGCTCCTTGAGTGTAAGGTTTGGTAATTGTGGGAAAAGTTTAGTATGTAAGCAATCGGAAAAAACTGTAATGAGTTATTCGGTGACATGAATATATTTAGTATAGTTCTTTCTAAAAAAAAATATAACTTTTCAATGTTTGAGTATTTTTATATTTCTGATATTCACTGAGTAGGATGGTCCTCTCCTTCCTCGTCTGAGGAGCCTCCACTGGTCACCCCATGTTTCAGTCGCCAAAATATTTGAATGATTACACCCGGTTATGATGGATTTGTGGCTCGTTTTTATGGTCTACAGTGTGTCCTGAGATAAAACCAATAATTGCATTTAAAATCACAAAGTATTTTAGGGCCATATTTTTCCCAGCTGTATGACATATCTAACTTCAGGACCAAGTGTTCATCGTAATTCCTTGTGAAAAGAAGTGTGAGCACATCAGAGCATTGCCTTGTCCACAAACAATGTCAAGATGTTGCTTTGGTGTGTGTGTGTGTGTGTGTGTGCGTGTGTGTGTGTGTGTGTGTGTGTGTGTGTGTGTGTGTGTGTGTGTGTGTGTGTGTGTGTGTGTGTGTGTGTGTGTGTGTGTGTGTGTGTGTGTGTGTGTGTGTGTGTGTGTGTGTGTGGGTTTGTGTGTGTGGGGCCAAATCCTGCTGCTATGTGCTCGTATGGCACTTGGGTGTAATAGCTATTGATTGGCTGATTAGGGAGGACCACTCAGGAGAGACCAAGGGAGAGCAGTGTCTGTCCTTAAGAGATGAAAGCCATGGCTATTGATTTAAATGGTTGCCCGTGTGGCAGGAAAAGTGTTTGTTGACTTGTTTGTTTGCTCATTCATACATTCATTTCATCACCGTCATTTCTTCAGGTCAATCCAGCCAAGCGTTGACTGTCGAATGCTTTAGTTTTCACTTAATCATACATTGATTTGTTTGTTTCTTTGCTCATTCATTAATTAATCCGTTCATCTGTTCATCCAGTCATCCATTCATTCATTGACACTTTGGTGTTTGAAGGTAGGATTTATCTTTTAGGGCTACAATCTATCTGGGAGGAATTCAATTTGTACTTTTCTGTCTGAAAGTGTCCACAAGGACAGAATATACTGACACTGTGCTCTACACTACAGTAGAGGACATGAGCAGTGAAAAGCATTTGAACAAGTTTCTATTTCTCTCTCCAACACAAAATGAAAAAATGTAGTAATGGCTCTGCTATTTTGCTGTGAGTTCTTAGAGTGAGACAAGAATGTATTTTTACAGAGCATGATCTCCCAGCACACAGCAGGTCAAATAGAATAGCCAAGTAAATTCAATGAAACCATCTTAATGCTATTGGAGCATTAGTTTTTCTTATTTCATATACTAATCCTTTCGGCATGATGCCTATGAAGGGGATTCTGACTGAATTATATGTGTACACTCGCACATGCACAACAAACACACATTCACAAATGCACGCGCACACACACACACACACACACACACACACACACACACACACACACACACACACACACACATATATATATATACACACACAAACACAGAAAAGTCCTTGAGGATCTAAATTAAATATCCACCTCCTGTCCCAAACCATTTGCATACAATAGGAATGCCACCTCTATCAAAGTGATGCATGGTCTGCTAGTCCCCGCTGATCCTCTCTGCAACAGGTCTCATTGGGCATAAACAACATTGACCAAGCCATCATCATCACTTAAAGGGGTGCAATATTCCATTTGCCATTCAAATATGCATGATACTTGTGGACCTGTCTCGCTCTCTGGCTGGAACCTGAGCAGTTCTCGAATCTTGAGGATTGAAATCCATTCCCTCTCATTGCTATTGATCTGTGAAGAGACAGACTGTCATCCCTTGCAAGTCTGGACTCTCTGATTTAGGATGGGACCATAAGCCTGTCTGAGCAACAAAGCCCCGCGATGGATTTATACCATAGTCAGAGTGTTGGGCGGATCCAAGATGTCCACCCAGCTGCATCGGTCTCACTGGGCTTCCTCTGAGACAGAGCTTAGGGTTTTCGACTGGAGACACTTTGGGACTGATGAGACACGGTCTGGAGTTTAATCACATAAGTAATGGGATTAGAAATGAGAAATTAAACTAAAAAAGGGCTTTGTTTTCCCCTGTTTCTCCTGTTTTCAAAGGACATAGTTTGAGACTAGAATTTCTAAGTATGGTTAATGAAAACCATTAAAGCTCTCACATTCCCAATACACAAGACAATTGTTGAGATGAACGGATAGATAGTTCACGTGAAATTCTATAAGGGATTGATAGATTGGATGTAAACCATGGTTATTGATTAGAATGGTTCCATTACATCGCAACATTCAGTTGATTTGATCATACCATGTTGCCATTTTTAATGAGGGAGTTAGGTAACGGCCAATCTACCCCATATCCAGACAATTCTGCCATTTCCATGGCATGTCAGGGTTTTTGTTTTTTTATGTTTTAAGATACTTTGAAATTGCAATTTGCTGCATAACATCTTCAAGCAATTTCAAACGCTTCATGAATACTCAGCAGGTTATCACATATGCTTCGATGCTGTTTTTCTTTCATTAATTCAGAACACATCCATATTTTCCACTTGAATTATGGGTACGTTGAGAACAGAGCTACATTATCTGAGTATCATACTTTGTGTGTATAGCGAATTGTTGCTCTTTGCGGTGCTCTTGTTTGAAGTGTACCCGGGGACAGGCATTACCAACCACCTTTCACAGAAACACCGATATTGGCTTGTCTTCACTCTCTCCAATTAGTATAACGTAGACTCTCATTACTCACAACAAGATTGAACATTTCAAACACAAAAGAGGATGGATATCAACTACAGTAGTGTTATGATATTATCTTCTGATAACTATCACATTGAGTTCGTAACGCTCATGGTGTGTGTGTGTTTGTGTGTGTGTGTGTGTGTGTGTGTGTGTGTGTGTGTGTGTGTGTGTGTGTGTGTGTGTGTGTGTGTGTGTGTGTGTGTGTGTGTGTGTGTGTGTGTGTGTATGAGTGCGTGTTTGTGTGCATGAGTGTGTGTGTCTATTTGGACATGGTTTATAATGTAAGGTTGAGGCAGCCTGGTTTCAGATGTAACTCTGGCATAAAGAAGAAAGGCATATGCTTCCAACACAGCAGATGTTAGTGGCAGGTTGCTTGGAGCAAAGGTTTCCTCATTTGGCCAGCTCACGAGGTGATCATTAAACATACTGCATCATATTGCTTTACTCTTGGACTCAGTGTGAACACAGCACCAAATGTACTCTCTGGGCAATTCCACTGTAACAGAGTGATGCTGAGACTGAGGTTGCTCACTTTTTAAATGAGTCTCAGCATCCCTCTGTTAGCTAATATCTTAATGAGTGTTTGTTTTATGTCTCTTTCTAAACCACCTTTTCGGCGTGTATGCCTTGATTTCCCAGAGGCAAAACATGAAAATGCATGGAGGTATGACACCTTCACTCCATTATGATGCAGGAACGCGGCAAACGTAAACCTCCCACATGCATGTACCACAGACTCACTGCACTGTGCCATTGCACCCACATGTGACACAAAACACAAGCCACACTGTCTCTAGGAACTCTATGACAGTGTCAGTGTGCTCTCAAACATCACAAGCTGCATTGGGCTTTTTCTAGCACTATATCTCAATTTACCGGTCAATGCCAACACCTCGCTGGCGCTAGGTTGTGGATAGTTTTATAGTGTTAGTGTTAGTGAACCCCAAAAAAGTTTGATTTAATCTCTGCGTTTTCACAAAGTTGCCACTGAGGGAAAGGGGTTGAGGATCACTTTTAGTCTAACTCTGTGCATTTTAGTGCCATTCAATTTCCCTCTCACCTTGGCTTTTCTCTGAGTCTAATTGGGTTTCATTGATTTATCCGCTGTGACGCTGGCTTGGCACCAGCCTCTGCTGACCCTGCAGAAAAATACCAACCCTGCCGTCTAACAGCACTCTCTCTGCTCTGCTCCACTCCCCAAACACACCATATACAATGAGCCATGAATGATTGTGTCAGAGAGCTGGAACCTCGTCAACCTGCCTGCCGCTCTTGCTAGCTCCCAGTAGCCCCACACATAACACACAACAGAGTATGGAGATTAGTGTCTCTCTCTGAGAGAACCAGAAAGGGCTCAGGGGGTTGGTAGGTGGTGTTGGTGTTTGTACTATAGCTTACCTTCTGTTCAGGGGCTCTTGTTTAGAGCTTTGGTGGTGTAGGTGGAGGACGTGAGGCCAGGTTGGCTTGTTGTCCCGTTGTGTGAGGACCGGGGACACGGCCACAACCAGTCATAAGCAGCCTGACTAAAATGTGTGTCACCTTGAGCTCTCTGGAGGAGGTGTCCGGACACACACCCAGCTGGGCCAGACAGGGCGTGAAGAGGGAGGGAGAGAGGACGAGGGTAGAGTGGAAGGAGAGATTTCTGGTCGTGACAAGTGCGACTTCAGGACTGAGAGAGAGCGATCTGGGTTATAATCTGAAGGAGATTCACACCTAGAACTTTGATATGGTGTCTGTCCCCAAATCCCCCCCCCCTCTCTCTGTGTCTCTGTCACTCTCTCTCCCTCCCTGTTTCTCCCTCTCTGTCTCTCTCTCTTTCTCTCAGTCTCTCTCATGCATTATAAATGGCTGATGATGACAATGACAGCTCCTCAGGTGTACACTGTACCGGATTTGTTGTTCTGCTCACAGGCATAGCAGCCCCCTCTAACCACCTGCGTTGGCACGACACACACACACACACACACACACACACACACACACACACACACACACACACACACACACACACACACACACACACACACACAGCTGCTGTGTCAGCGGGACACATTGGCTAGAGAAAGGGGATGTTCACTTTCTACGTGGATCTGTTTTACACCAATGTAGGGGGTGTTCATAGAGCCATAACCCCATCATGGATATCCTGCTTCACTTCCTGCTTCACATATGCTAATTATTCACATTCAACTCACACCACAACTTTGAACAGATTATTTCAGTTATAATACAAAGGTATGGTGGCGCTCAGTGTAAGCTTGGTGTGAGGTGATGTGAGGGATCATTGGCCAGTCAGAGAGTCAAATGAGAGAGACAGCCTCATCAGGTAAAGAGGAGTCTTTTCAGTAGGTTGTCGGGGGGGCTCTGCCTGCCTCCTCACTGAGACTGGTGAGACCATAACACTGAGCATCTGTTCCTGCTGTCTCCCCTCCCTATGGCTACTATTTTTAGTTTAAAGGGAGGGATACGTATGTGTGTCCATTTGTGGTTCGTGAAAGGAGAGAAAGAAGAGGAAAGGATTTAGAATGTGAAAACAATCAAGGCTATTGGTATTACAGGTTTTCTTTTGACAGTCGCTAACATCCTTTTGTCCAATCTGTAGTCACATTTTCAAAACTCTAAACACAATTAGCACAACATCCGTCTGTTGTGGACCATGTTGTTTTCACAGAATATGCAGTCAATTAACAGGTTACAAAAATGATTACATTTTCTTTACAAACAAGCTTACCCAATACCAATACTATGGATCTTTCTTGTCTTATTTACAAATGCTTGCACACAGCATGCCAGAAATGAAGACCTCATGTTCAGAACCTTAAATATAGTATAACACCTCTACTTCTGCAACAACAGCAGCTCAAAAGCTATATTGAAACAGCTGATAAGCATCTTTGAATGAACAGATCATTGAGAAATAGCTGATTTACTGTAAGTTGTGTAAAATAGACCAACCACAGCTGATTCCAATCTCAATTGGAGAGAAAGCCAGGTGTTGAAGTTATTTCAATTACATGGACACACACAGTTAAAAGGGGACTCTTTGGATTGATTTTATTCAATGTGGATACAGAACAACACAGAGGAGCAGCGAGAGAAAAATTATGTCTGGACCAGGGAAAGGAATAGTTGGACCATGGAGAGGAGTAGCTGGACCAGGCAGAGGAGTAGCTGGACCAGGCAGAGGAGTAGCTGGACCAGGCAGAGGAGTAGCTGGACCAGGCAGAGGAGTAGCTGGACCAGGGAAAGGAATAGTTGGACCATGGAGAGGAGTAGCTGGACCAGGCAGAGGAGTAGCTGGACCAGGCAGAGGAGTAGCTGGACCAGGCAGAGGAGTAGCTGGACCAGGGAAAGGAATAGTTGGACCATGGAGAGGAGTAGCTGGACCAGGCAGAGGAGTAGCTGGACCAGGCAGAGGAGTAGCTGGACCAGGGAAAGGAATAGTTGGACCATGGAGAGGAGTAGCTGGACCAGGCAGAGGAGTAGCTGGACCAGGCAGAGGAGTAGCTGGACCAGGCAGAGGAGTAGCTGGACCAGGCAGAGGAGTAGCTGGACCAGGCAGAGGAGTAGCTGGACCAGGCAGAGGAGTAGCTGGACCAGGGAAAGGAATAGTTGGACCATGGAGAGGAGTAGCTGGACCATGGAGAGGAGTAGCTGGACAAGGGAGAGGAGGAGCTGGACCAGGGAGAGGAGGAGCTGGACCAGGCAGAGGAGTAGCTGGACCAGGCAGAGGAGGAGCTGGACCAGGCAGAGGAGTAGCTGGACCAGGCAGAGGAGTAGCTGGACCAGGCAGAGGAGTAGCTGGACCAGGGAAAGGAATAGTTGGACCATGGAGAGGAGTAGCTGGACCAGGCAGAGGAGTAGCTGGACCAGGCAGAGGAGTAGCTGGACCAGGGAAAGGAATAGTTGGACCATGGAGAGGAGTAGCTGGACCATGGAGAGGAGTAGCTGGACAAGGGAGAGGAGGAGCTGGACCAGGGAGAGGAGGAGCTGGACCAGGCAGAGGAGTAGCTGGACCAGGCAGAGGAGGAGCTGGACCAGGCAGAGGAGTAGCTGGACCAGGCAGAGGAGTAGCTGGACCAGGCAGAGGAGTAGCTGGACCAGGCAGAGGAGTAGCTGGACCAGGGAAAGGAATAGTTGGACCATGGAGAGGAGTAGCTGGACCAGGCAGAGGAGTAGCTGGACCAGGCAGAGGAGTAGCTGGACCAGGCAGAGGAGTAGCTGGACCAGGGAAAGGAATAGTTGGACCATGGAGAGGAGTAGCTGGACCAGGCAGAGGAGTAGCTGGACCAGGGAAAGGAATAGTTGGACCATGGAGAGGAGTAGCTGGACCAGGCAGAGGAGTAGCTGGACCAGGCAGAAGAGTAGCTGGAACAAGCAGAGGAGTAGCTGGACCAGGGAGAGGAGTAGCT